>NC_133430.1:616176-916176 GCF_011762505.2 Arvicanthis niloticus | reverse complement strand
TTGTGTCTTTCCAGCTGCAGCAATGTTTGAGCTGCCTGAACCATGCTGGCCCGCAGGAAGCTGCCCACAAGCCTAGTGTGTTTCTATGGGCTCTTCCCCTGTACTATGGCCGACATTGGGGGTTTTAGCAAGACAGTGACTGAGGTGATCGTTCAGAGACATTGTATTGCTTCCATCCTGTTTTTAAAACTGCTCTGTCACTGTCCTTATTCAGGCAAAGGCCTCTGCAGGAAAAGTTCAAATAAGGAACAAATTCTAGAAGGTCATGTACTTTTTCTCTGTCATGTAGATATGGGAACTAAAGGAGTAAAAATGGCAGCTACTAGTTCTTCATATGAGATGAACGAACAGCTAAGAGCCTTAACTATGAAAGTCTTCAAATTTAAAAGATCGATTTAATTGAAAGTAGAGACATGCATCTAAAATAGAAAGACCAAACAAAAACGGAAGCAGTAGAGAAGGTCCCTTTGCTCACCATGACAGATCTCTTTAAGCCTGAACTGGTGTGTCTGACGTAGAGAATGGAGGTTAATGAAATTATTTACAATTTTATACATAACTGTAGCAGTTTAAAAGACTCTGGATTGCAAGATTGAAAAGGGTTGCATGAAGCCTTTCTTTTTCTTTCTTTCTTTCTTTCTTTCTTCCCTTCCTTCTTTCTTTCTTTCTTTTAAAATTATTTCTGTGTATATGTCTCTGCATGGGTGTTTTTTGCACACCAATGCTGATGTCAGAGAAGGCCAGAAGGTATGGGGTCCTCTGGAGTTGGAGCTGAAGATAAAGGCAGTTGTAAACCATCCTTCTCCAACATGGGTGCTGGAACTGAGATTGGGTTCTCCGCAAAAGCAGTGCACACTTGATCACTGAGCCACCTCTCCAGCCTAAACTCAGCTAAATGCTGAAAAGGATAGAGGTACAGCAGATGGATCCAACTATACTGTAAGACTTTTCTGTGGACTACACGGAAGAGAGTCCAGCATCTCTGTGGACTGTGATCGAATCCCAGGAAACTTGAGAAGAAATGCTTCCCTACAGATTGGCCATTTTCAGTGCCAGATTTAAAAAAATGTATTTATTAGTGGGGAATTAAATTATGATACTTCTGAAAGCACAATGCTTGCCACAGTGAGGACACAAAACATGTCGGATGAATAAATCTTGTTTAAAATTATATATATATGTGTGTGTGTGTGTATGTATATATACATATGTATATGCGCACACACACACATATAGACTTAAAGTACATGCAAATCATGAGAAGGTAATTATCCTCATTCAAAGTAAATTTTTAAAAACTAAACTCTAGGTTAGGAAAGATCCTCTAAGCCCACCATCTTTGTTTGCAAATAAGACTTACAGCAAGAATAGTCCCGATGGTGTAACCAGGCTCTCCGCTGAAAATCAAAGAGGCTCCATACCAAAAAGCCAGTCCATAGGCTCCATTCATAAAGAAGTAGACGGCTCCAAGAGACAGCTTTGAAGCTATAGCCCTCTTTATTCCAGCGTCCTTTGCATTCTTTAGATTCTGTGTATACCTTACAAAGCAAAACACCAAGTAGTAGCCTTTGGAGAAAACAGAACCAAGTGTCTTTTATCATAATAAAGGGACAGACCTTTGAATTTCTTTCTCTTGGGCTCCAAAGGCTGTGACTGTTCGGATTGATGACAAAGCTTCTTCAGCCACAGCCCCAGCTTTGGAATAGGCATCCAGCTCCTTACTGGTCAGCGAGATGACCATCTGTAATAAGCACAGCCACTGTTAGGCAAAGAACGAATCTGCTATGATTCATTTGAAATATTGCCCAGAGGCTCAGCTGGTGGTGACATTTTTGGAGAGTCTATGGGACCTTCAGGAGTGAGGTCTAGCTGATGGACATAGGCTATTACAGGTGTGATATAGTCCACTTCTGGCTTTACTCTCTTTCTAGTTCTTGGTCCTTGGGGGTGGGAAGCCCAGTCACACCCTTCACCCACCATTGGCTCACCCTCTACCTTTCCTGTCAAGGTGGATTAAAACAAATTATGAACCCCAAATTGCCAGAAGCCATCAGCTTGTGGTCCCCATAATGGTAAGAGAAAGTTAAAAGCTAGGGGTCATCAGTCTTTGTCCTTTGTCCGACGCTGTGTCCTATCTCAGCACCTCAGTACCTGACCCTGTCAGGGCAAGACCAAAATAAAAGTTTATTCTCTCTTGCTATTAGTGCTACAGCAACACAAACTGACTTGACGGATCTAGAATTAGATTAGCCTGGTCTGTGAGAATGTTTGTTGACCATTCTCTTGATTTTATTAATTGAGGTGGGGAGACCCACCCATTACAGGTGGTCTGATTCCCTTGGCAGGTGATCCTGAGTTGTATAGGATAGAAGAGAGCCGAGTACATGCATGCACATTTTTATCACATTTATTCTCTCTCTGCCCTTTACTTCTCTGCTGTGATGGACTGTATCCTGGAACTATTAGCTAAAACAAACTCGTCTTTTCCCAAGTTGCCCTTGTCAGAGTAGTTTTTCACAGCAGCAGGAGAGGAAGCTAGAGCACTGACCAATAGGGAACCAGAGGCAGTGTGACTTTACACTTACCGCTCACACAATTTGAAACCCGAGTAGCTTCTCGTTATCCAGCATCTAAATCTTTATCTGACTTTTTCTTCTATCAGTGAAGCTTCACTAAATTCTCTGTATTTTAAAAGCTTCAAATGTGGGTAGTTTTACTGGTACAATGGGGGAATATTTGACTTAGCAAAGAACATTAGAAACACCATTTGTTTTGTGAACACTGAAAATTAGTGAGCTTGACTGACTTGAATTGATTTGTTATTATGCACAAAAAGAAAGGATTCAGGGGAGAGGGGTTAGGTCACAAGACTATGGCAGGAAAAGGAACTTCACTTCTCATATGTATGGAGAATGGTCCGGAAACCATTACTATTCATATATGCTGGAGTATGCTCAGTAAATGTTTCTCTCTCAACACTAGGGGGTGAGACTTAAAAAGAAAAAGGAGATCATTACTATTATGGACAGTAGGTGGTAAGCTGATTTCTTAAAAATCTGAAATAGCAGGTGCTCCTTCCTGTTTGATAATCCATTTGTCAATCCTTTGTAGTTTTATTAGTAAAACAGTTCAGTGCGCGGGAAAAACAACAGTACCACGTCAAAGCTGAGAGTTTTACATTGCCTACTCATGTAATAAAATTACTTGTTTCCAAAATACCAAAGTACATTCCATACAACTGGAGTTGATTTGGTGTAGAAGAAGCTTGTGTGGCTGGTAAAGTCATGAGATGGCATAAATTAAATATTAATTAATGTATTAGGATTACTAATCTGACTTTTTTTTTACTAATCTGATAATTGCTGGGATGAACTACAATGGCCAAAAACAACTTGGGGAGGAAAGGGTTTATTTTGTTCATAGTTCTGTATAACAGTTTATCATCAAAAACAATGAGAGCAGGAGCTCACAAAGGGCAGGAACGTGGGGGATGGAACTCAGGCAGAGCCCATGGAAGAGTGCTGCTTACTGGCTTGCCAGCCTGCTTTCTCATAGAACCCAGGACAATCAGCACAGGGGTGGCACCATCCACAATGGGATGGCCCTTCCCCATTGATCACTAATTAAGAAAATGCCTTAAAGCCAGATCTAATGAAACATTTTCTCAATTGAGGCTCCTTCCTCTCTGATGACTCTAGCTTGTGTCAAGTTGATATAAAACTAGCCAGAACAGCTAATCATTTTCTGAGTTTGCTCAACAATGATAACCCCACAGTAGATCACTGGAGGGCAACACCATGTTGTGCTAAGCCTTTTACATATTGAATATTCAGTAAATATTAATTAAAAATTAAACTGAATTGAAGAAGATTATGCACCCTAGTCCCTCTAGTCATTTGGGGGAACTTTGGCTCTCACTTGGTTTTTCTTCGGTTGATATACTAGTGGAACTTAGACTCCCTCTGCTGTTCCTTTATAACTTCTGTCCACTTTTCTCATGAGAGGATAAGGTTCTGCTCTTAGTAACACATTCTGGGCTTTTTTGTTTCCTATTGAGTGACCCTCATTTCATGCAAGCTTGAGATAAAGATGAGGATTACAAGGTCAACATGAGAAGACAGACTACCACAGACCTGCTGTCTAATTCTCTTTAGTAGGATAGCCTTTGCTACATTGTCCATGTTCCTCTAAGCAACCACTCACTCACATGCCTGTGAACAATCCATTGACACATATTGAGTCACAGGCACAAAAGACATGAAAAGAGAAGGGTGATTAGTCAGGAAGAGGAAGAGAAGGAGAGTGAGAGTTGGGGAGCAACAAGAAAGGCAAATGGAGAGAATGTGATAAACTATATTTTATACATGTGAATGAAACCCATTGTTATGTACAATTAATAAATGCTAGGAGAAAACTTTGAAAATATCTATTGTCTAAGTACCCAAAGCTTCCTTCTAAGGAAACAGTCAACTACAGGATATTTTCTTTTTGCTAGAAATCTTTGATTGAGCTGGTATTATCCTAGCAAGTGAGCCAGGAAATTTTATAGATTTGAGTTTTGAAAATTGAGTATTACAAAATTAAAAGCACAGTGCCTTTGATGTGTTGGGCACACACAATGGACAACTATGAAGAAATAATTTTGAGAGCTATTAGGGATACTTGGGCCACTGGAGGATGAACACACACACATACACACACACACACACACACACTTCACTAGATTGTAAACAAGATTATTATCTTCTGGTATGTACACTAGAACATTGCTCAGAATGCAATTGAAAATGCAAATACAAATTTGTTTAAAGAGCTGAACCATGTTTACTTAGATGTTAACATATTTTCTAAACCATTTCAAGGCATGTACAATGTAAACTTTAGGAGACTGCTATCAAACAGCTCTTTAAGGGTGTTACTTGAGGATCTTTCCCTTCAGTTCTACCAAGTACAATGAACTACAATGCATCCAATGGGGGGATTTAGACTATACAAGACTCCCCCCTGCAACAGCTAAGTATCCAATGTGTAATGTTCTTTATCTGTGTCATCATCGAAGAAGTGATTTTTTTCGTTTCTATTTTTCTATTTTTTTCTGTTAGTAAGCTATTAATGAAAAATCATATCTTAGTCATGTAATTTAAAGGCATAAAGGTGATATTATTGATTAAGATATCAGAGAGTTTATCAGTTGATAAACTCTTTTATACTCTGGGACATGCAGAATAAACACAAGTACCCCTTTCTCTTTTGCAAATTTTGTAAGCATTGTGCTCCTTTTTTTGCTGCCAGGAGCAGGACTAGCTTGCTTACCCTAGAGCACAGTGCTGATGAGGCCATTATGAGAGGAGATGTGGACAGAACCACCAGGGAGAGTTTCCAGCTCTTTATCAAGCTTATCACCAGGCCAATAGAAAACCCAGATATGTTCTGAAACATCAGAGGGATCTTATCTCCAATACCATCACAGAGTTTGTTGATGTCACTGCAACAGAGAAGTTCCCATGGTTCAGTTACACACAGATTGTATGTTAATACCAAGGCCACACAGACCCTTCTCCTTCCCTTACCCGGTCATGCGGGTGTTAAGTTCACAGATGTTATTGCCATCAAACCAGCTGATGTCTTGAGCCAAAATTGAATGAAAAAACTTTTTTCGAATTCTTGTGGTTTGCCGGGCTGCGGTTATGATCCAGAAGGAAATCTGCACATAGCCAAAAACGAGGGCAGCTGCTCCTATTCCAACATAATAGAGAGTCAACCTGAGGGAAGATGACTGAACGTTAGGCAGGAGCTCAGCTTTCTCCCAAATAAGACAAACAATGCAAAAACTGTCACCAACAATGCTACCCCAAAATAGAAAAGAAATCTAATATTCAGTAAAATTTATTCTGGAACATAGAAATCACCCATAACAGAATGAATAAATATTGAATAATATTCTAAAATTTCGCTTAAGACATCTAGATCATATCTTTGACATTATTAGTAGAAATTAGTACTTTAAGACATGTTTGTTCTATCTTTCAGTATTTATGATACCTTCAGGTGGAAAAATCACACTGAGGTAACTGCGATAGGTGCAAGTGAATGAGGAGGAGGAAGAAAATGTTCCTATTCATAAATAACTGACAGAGGAAATACCACATATTCTAAAATCCAATGTAAGAAATTTATGTTAAACTAATATGTACAAAAGTTAAACTTTGTGGGTGGTCATCTTAGAACTCATAATAATACAGAAGAATTGAGAGGAATTTTAACACCTAACTAGGAGGAGAGAGGTAAGAAACAGGGTCATTTAATAACTACATATGGGGAATGCACTATATGAGGTTCTAAAGAAACATTCTGATGGAAAGACATATAAGACACAGAGAAAGAATTTCAGGTGTACTTGAACAGAGTTAATAGGGAATACACTTCAGAATAATTAGCGGACAAACATAAGTTGGTAGAACTAATATAAATAATAACGTGCTTAAGAAAAGTTTCTTTGAGGAATTAATACTATTGCTGGTATCTAAATTGTGAAACAGAGTTAATCATTAAAAACTGGAAAGAGGAGCTAGTGAGATGACTTTGTGGGTAAAACCACTTATTGCCTAGCTGACAACCTGAGTTTGATCCCTTGGATCCATATTGTAGAAGGAAAGAACTGATTTCCGTGAACTGACCTCTGATCTCCATACATGTGGCATGGCAAATAAATAATCCCATGTTGGTAAATAAATGAATGTAAATATATTAACATATAAATATATAAATATAAATTTATATAAATATATACATGTACATAAATAAATATAAATTTATATAAATATATAAATGTACATAAATATGTATATATGTATATATACATATTACAAAGAGCATTCTAGGGAGATAGAAGGTCTTTCCTGGGATGGTCCAAGAATATGTTTCGTTGATAAGGCAGGAGAATGTAGCACAGCACAGGCCTTTAGAAACTGTGTACTCTTTCCATTTTATTCCAAGGAAAATGAAGAATCATCAGAACAGCCATGCAAAGGATGGCCCTACATTGGTGAACTTTGTAAAAGACCACTCTGGCCTTTTTGTGGAGAGTTAGTAGATGTGATGACAGCAATGGAATCAGTAAGTCACTGCAATGTACCATGGGAAATGGATAAGGGCTTAGATAAGAACTGTGGTACACAAATTATAAAGATGTAGAGAAACGATAAAGGTGCTGGCTACTGAGCCTGATGGCCTAAGTTGATTTCTGGAGCTCACAGTATAGAAGGAGAGAATAGATTACCACAAGATGTCCTTTAACCTACACAGGTTCATAGTGGCACATGTGTACATACAGAGAGAGAAAAATTCACACACACATCAAACAAACAACAAACAAATAAGAATTTTTAAAAATCCACATAGTCTAGATATATTTTGGAAATACAAATTGTCAGACAAATGGGACCTATAGGCAACTAGTCTTTTTTGTTATAAAGATTACCAGAAGACTGTAGAGAAAAACAACCCCCTCCCCACTCTGTTTCTACCCCCATTAAATTCCACATACTTTGAGAATATGTCCTGCCTCTTGATTGTCAGCCTGCACACCCACCGTTGCGCTCAGTGCCTCTCATGATACCTAACAGGGAGGGAGAATCTGCTCTCCCTGATTGGCCTCTGGTATCTATGGCAACGCTTTCTTCATGTGGTGTCTCATCTGTAGCACTCTCTCTGAACCAGATTGATCCTGCTAATCTCTTTACTATGGCACAGGTGTTTTGATTACTCAGTTCTCTTTATTTTTTTGTATTTTGTGTTTATAATAATAAAGAGATTATTTGTTTAATACATCTTTCCTAATGAAGTTACAAACAGAACAGGATACAAGAAACAGAAGCAGGGGAGACACCAAAGATGTCTTCCCAGCTTTTGGCTGACCAATGGGGTCAGCAGAATGCTCTTCACAGACATGGTGGGGGCTGGGAATAGGACAGAGTTTCAGACATTACCAAGAGCTCTGATTTGGCTATATTAAATATGCTGAAATAGTAGTCTGAAAACTGAAGGGTTACAGAAGTCACTAAGCTGGAGATATAACTTTGAAAGCTATAGGTTCCAGGCAGTAATTCCATCAAACAGGTTGATAAAAAACACTGTGGGAGACAAAATATTAAAATGTAGGCCAAGAAAGGAGGGACAAGAGACTCAGTTCAAATTCTGCAGACAGGTAGATTTGACCTGAAGAGAAAAAGACAGCAAAGGAAGCCTAGAGGTGGTTGGAAATCAAGGGGCATAAGTACTTTGTAAAATTAAAGAGTAAAATAAAACTGGCATTCACTCAGGATTTAGTTATAAATTTGTCTAGCACTCAACTTTGTTTTCAGCTAAGTTAACTAATTGATTTTTCTGATGCAACAGTCACAGCTGAGGTTTGACTACTCTGCCATCTTAGTTCAGCTCTCTGAAAAAAAGCAAAGCAAAGCAAAGCGAAGCGAAGCAAAAACCTTGCTATCCTGGTGGTCTCATTTTAATTCTGTTGATGTCTTTGCTGTTTATGACCAGTCCGAAGCATCAAACTGAAATGGTATCTCATGGAATGGTGGTATGTGCCCTTAACCTCATTAGGAGGCATAAGCAGGTAGACGTTTGTGAGTTTAGGCTAGCCTGCCGTACATAGCAATTTCTATGCTGGCCAGTGATACATAGTCAGACAGACCCTAAGTCTAAAACAAACAAAAATTCCAATAGTTTCCTTTAAAAAAATTAACAAAGACTGAAGAGATCAGCTCAGGAACTTTGGAAAATTCACCAGACCCCTCCCCTCCTGGAAGAGAAAGGTAGGTACCCCTCTCCTACAGAAGGGAGAGGCTAATTACTATTTCTCAGACCACAGTGGGTGGACCTGCGTGTGAGGGAGGCCCAGAGCATGTGGACAGATTCCACAGGACAGACTGTTGGCCATGCACAGACAAAGGAGGTCTTTGCTGCCTCATTCCCTAAAGACCAATCAGTCAAAAAGTTACACAGTTCTGCCAATCACATTGTGCCTAATGGCTGCTGCACTAAAGACTGTATAAAAGCTCACTGAGATGGATGGCATGGGGTCACCTTTCCTTTGGATGCAGGATGGCCCCAGCATACTGGAACATTAAAATTCTTCTTGCTTTTTGCAGCGATTGTCATCTCTGTGTGGTTCACTCAGGGAGAGTGTAGGAGGGTAGGACTCAGAGCAGCCAGGAAAACTTAAAAAAGAAAATTGTTCTGGGACTTAATTTCTAATTTTATTTACTTATTAACTAAAAAGATACTGTAGTTAAAAAGGTATGATGCTAGCATAAAGAGAGATGCACCAATAATTCAGAAGCTAGAAATAAATCCTTACAGTTACAGAGAGTTGGTTTTAACAAAAGTGTCAAGCAGTGTAGTTGAGAAAGTACAGTCTTGTCTTTCACAAAGTGTTAGCACAACATATGAGAAAGATGAAGTTAGACCCTTCCTTAGTTGTAAACTAATTGTAAATGGACACAGGTCTATAGGTAAGGGTTAAACCATGAAAACTTACTGAAGAAAATAGTAACTCTTGGTTGCTCAAAAAATTCTTAAATTCAAAATCACAATCCTTAAGAAAATTGATAAACTTAAATTCATCAAAATGTAAAATATTTGTACTTCAAAAGAATCATTTAAGTAAATGAAGACTAGCCACATGGTGCAAGAAAACAATTGTTTATCAAATCTGAGAAAGAATGTATATCCAGAATTTATAAGAACTCTTTCAGCTCAATCATAAGACAATGCATAACACAGTTTAAAAAATGTGTATTTCACAGAACACCAGTCAGCAAGTATACCCAAAGACAGGTGTACTTGTGGAGTCCATGAGAAATGATACAGACTGAGGAAGTGAATTTAGAATTTACTTAACTTCAATTAGTTTTTATCTCTGTAGATAAATGTGGTTGTGGCTAACATATTAGATAGTGACATATTCTCATAACTTGGCTCTTGAATGGAGGTTAAAGGAAGATCATGAGTTCAAGGCCAGCTTGAGCTTCATGGAGAGTTCCAAGCTTTAGTAATACAGATCCAGTTTTAACCAAAGCAAATTATAGAGCTAAGGCACAGAAGAAAATGGTAGTAGGTGTTGCTCTGGTCTGTTTGAAGACTTTGAAACTTTTAGTGAGAAAAATATGAAGAGACCAGTAAAGACAAAACATTTAACTCAGCATGTGGTAAACAATAAAGTCACGTCTACTATTTACCTCATAATTTACAAAACAGAATGCCTTTAGAATTTTTTTAATTATTGAGACTTTAAGATTTTTTTTTTACTTTTCATTTTTTGTATTGGATATTTTATTTATTTACAATACAGATGTCATCCCCTTTTCCCATCTCCCCTGCCTAGAACCCCCTATCCCATCCCCCCTCATTTTTGCTTTTATACCATTTTGATTACATGCATGTATTAAGGTCAGTTCTAGGTTGAGGGTCTAGCAATACAATCGATACAAATAGTCAAGGAACAAGCAATACAATAAACACAAATAGTCAAAGAAAAAGCAAGGCATTAAACCCAATTACATGAACACTTCTGTGATTACTGTTTCTAAAGGCTTATCAGGATGACCAATGTTGGGAGCTGACTTTTAGCAGAAAGTGGCTAGAAAGCAGCTATCATCTTTGCAGCCATCTCAAACCATATACCCTGATAGAGACTTGTTTTTCAACAGCCTACAACAGGTGAAGCACACTCTGAGAAACATCTTGTTTATCCCACATAGCTTGTTTTGCTGTTTAGTGACCCCAGCTGCATGGTGCACGTGGTAAAATGTCTTCACCTGTGTTCTCCTGCTTGTGCTTATAAATACCCAGGATTTCCTTGTAATAGTGTCAATAGGAGGTGAATATAGTCTATGGGAGACAGTAAACTTGACTACAAACCCTCTGGCTTGTCTCTATTCTTCGTGTCTCTTCCCCTTCTTCCCCCCACTCTCTCTCTTGCTAGATCCTGACCCGAGGACTGGAGCAGCAGAGCAGTCTGGGACATTCTGACCCCCAGAGTGGGGCAGAGTGGTCCTCAATAGACCAAAATATCTGAGCCTACTTCCGTGTCCTAGCCCAAGGTAATTTTTATGTCTGAAGCCTACTTCCTTGTTCTAGCCTAAAGTTTAGATTCCAGTCTGAAATTACTTCTTTGTGGTAGCCTAAGATTTAGATTCCTACCTGAAATTACTTCTTTGTTCTAGCCTAATGTTAGATTCCTGCCTGAAGCCTACTTCCTTGTCCTTGGCCAAGGTCATATACCAGTGAAGCAGCCCATTTTCTTGTCCTTGGCCCATGTCAGATTCTTGCCAAGCAGCCCCTTTTTAAATTTCATTAACAAGACTGAGCCTGTCTCAGGTCATTCTGACAAGAATACCTTCCTTACCCATCATGGAATATAAATTATCAAAAGCAATGCACTTATGTCTTAGGTTGGTAAGGCTCTGTGCAGAATCTTACCTGTTCTTGGCTTACCAGTCTGTTAATTTAATAACTCTGTCTGGGGATTCATTTTCAGGTTCAAGCCATGTACTTTGGCTGCCAACATGTTGATGTTGTTAAAGACAAGCTTTAACACGATGGGCAGGAATAAATGTATTTCCAGGACAAAAAGAACTAGCATGATCAAGATATATATTCCATTCATGAAGCTTGACCAAAATAGAAATACTGACCTCAGGCCATGGGTAATTTTATAAGTAGTACCTGCCACATCAATGTTCAACAGGGCAGCATTCTTTAAATTTATAAGCTAACTATGCAAAGTTAAAACATCCAAAGAGGTGTTAGAATTATGGCAAATACACTGCAAGTGTCTTTAAATTTTTTCCTAATATAATGACTACCACTGTAAATTTTAGAACTAACAGGAATCCAATGGTATTTGGCATGACACTTGAGATGGCTCCTTACTCTTAAACTCTGAACCTCCCTCCCTCCAATAATTTAAATAGGATAAAGAGCATCAATCTGTTGTTCCAAATGCCTATCTAAATCCTCTTGTATATTTAACACATTAGTAACTTTTTTTTTTTTTGCTAAATGATTAACAAAAGTAGCTGTCTTAACTTCTTGTGTCAAAACGATTGCAGAAGCAGTGGTGCCAGCAATTAACCTAATTGCTTGACCAAAATAGAAGTATTGACCTGACTTTAAGACTATTAATCTTAGTCTCAAAGTTTATTATTATTTTTAAATTTTTATTTTCAAATTTATCTGCTTCACTGTATTTATTTAATTCACGTTCCTCCTCTCCTTCCTTTCTAACTCGTTCCTTCTTTTCCTCTTTATGATGCTGAGGATCAAACCCAAGGCCTTACACATGCTAAGCTCTTCTAGTAAATTTTATCATCAGCACATCTTTTCAAATTTGAAATTTTAGTAGCATTTTCCTATAATGATTGGAAAGAAAAACAATTTTTAGAAAAGAAAAAAAATCCTTTCTCCTCTAAGAGATGTTCTTTCAGTTCTAGGAACAAAACTGGCATAAAGATCACAGATCCTCACAGATTTTGGGTTGGTGACAATTTTGCCAAATACAACTCAGAGAAGATGACTACAGACCTTTTAGTTTCCAATCTTTATGTGTGTAAATATGTATATGCTCACACATGTGTGTGCAAAGATCAACACTAGTTTTTTTCTTTCCTGGTCCTTCTCCTTATTTTTGAAGCTGCTCTTTTTCTAACCAGGAGCTTGTTGTTTTGACTACCCTGCCTTGCTAGTGAGCTCCAGGGATTCTCTGTCTCTCCCCAGTGCTGAGTGCCTGGCTTTATCTGGTACTGGGGATTTGAACCCAGGTCCTTATATTTGCACAGCAAGCACTTTACTGAATGAGCCATGTCCCCAGACTCATACTCTTTAAATAGATGGGAATATTATGTACTAATTATACTGTATATGGAATGGAAGAAAAACACAGGTTTACTTTGATCACTCATGTATAATATGAATGATTAAGGTTTTTAGTTCTTTCTTACAAGTGTTGGATTAAGCAGCATACAAGAAGCAGAAACTTAATTCATTTGGACTTACATAATGATATCTTCATTCAGCTTTTCTTGAGACTGAGAACAGTTCTGATATTTAGCTGTAAAAAAGATTTTTTTTAATTATAAAGGAAATTAATAGTTACCCAAAGTGTTTCATAATTATCTCTCCAAACCTAATACACTATTTTTGTTTGTTTGCTTGTATCTATAGAAAATGGAATCAATGCCTCGGGATCATGATTCCTTGCTGCCTATGTTATTTAAAAAAGAATTTGGAAGAACTTTCTCTTCTCTCAAAAATATTTGTACACAGTGAAAGCTAAGAGGCAACACTGATCTCATGTCTCACACCTGGAAAGAGTTCTCTAGGATACCTTTAGCTCAGCTGAGAGCCAGGAGAGTTACAGAATCCCATTTTCTGCCTTTTAGAATTAAATTTAACATGTCCCAGAGAGTGACTTAGAAAGTTCAAAAAGCTGTCATGACCAAAAAAAAAAAAAAAAAAATGGACACTGAATTTGGAATACCTATGTAAAGTTGAAGAATTACTAAATTTAAAATATCCATCAAACCACACCAGATCCTTAGTACATCCATGCACAAGAGAACCATTGGAACTATACACCAAGTTAAATGCTGCCTTAAAAGACCTTGGAATTATATACTAAGTTAAAGCCACCTTAAAGGACATCACCTTGAAGTCATGTGAGGGATATGATGCAGGAAAGATGCTCACCAACATGAGGAGCATGAAAATATGTTTGTAGGTTCTTTGCGAGGGCTCTCCTCTTCTTTGCTATTGTTGGAATATTTGAATTTAGCAAAATACTTTTCTGCATGTTCTTTGCTGCCTTCATACTGAATTATGACCAATAATACTACATATGTCCACGTCTAGGTAAAGACCCCAAAGAATCTAGTGAACCAAAAGATTTAGTCACACCTAAATGTCTGATCTCTTCTTTATAAGGAGATATTATAGAGGAATGATGCAAATGGGTTATGCTTTTGATTAAGTCCTGATACATGCACTACTATCCTCTGAATATTATTAAAAATTCTAGAGACCAGATGAACTGCAGAGGATCTCAGATGATTTTTATGTACCATCAATAAATGGCCTTCATACTCTAGCTACAGGACTGGATGTTTCCTGCCAGATTCCACAGTCCTGTAAACCAGTTCCTTCCCGTCCCCATCCCCCTTTCTCCTTCATCTCTTCTTGTCCCCCTTCCCTCTCTCTTTTTTCCTTTTCTCTTTTTCTGTCCCTATTTTCTCTCACCCTCTCTCCTCTCTCTCTTCCCTTTCCCTTTTTCTTTCTCTCCACCACTGTTATATATCCAGACACACATCTTACTGGTAATTTTTCTGAAGATCGCTTGGTTGTTTAATATCAAGTAATATAGACAAGTACATATTAGACAAATATTGTTTTATAATAATCTATAAGATTAATGTCTGATTACTTTATTTACTCTCCAGTAATACAGAAAGATCTTGCACTTACTTCTGTTAATTTGGACTAGGCATCCATTAACAAAATGATCACTTATTTCTCCTAAAACCAGGGACATTAAAGGAACAGTGGCTCCATTTATCATGGATGCTAGTATTCCCAGGGTCATGAGGACAATGTCCAGATTATCAGCAAAGCGGAACTGAGAAAACAAAGTGTAAAAATATTACTGTTGTAAACACAAGCAAAACCGCCAACCTATATAGCTCTACCTATAGCAAATATTACCTAACCATCAGATCATGAGATCTGTTGTAAAACCATGAATGTGCATTTCACTCCACAGGAGAAAGCAAACAAGCACCCAATCAGCTCTTAAAGATTTGCATAAGGGTTTGAAGATGTGCTGAAAAACAAACCAGCCCAAACAACTCAAACTATATGAAAATATACTTCAGATTCTATGTGGGAATGATTCCAAAGCTTCCATTTTCATTTAATTGAAAGGACTTGATGAAAAGCCAGTCAGCACATTTTTGTTCCCGAGCATTATTACATTGCCATCACTAATGGCAAATGTCCAGCTGATAAAACGTGATGAATTGTATGTTTCATTTTTATTTAAAGTTCCTTACATTAAATTTCCTCTCAAATAATGCCTATCTAGTAAACAAGGGTCAATAATTATTTACAGCGATATTTGTAGTAAGATGGGATGCCTGAAAGCCAAACATTAAATATTCCATCTTATATCAAGTCCCCACAATATCAATCCAAAACCAAACCAGAAATGACACATGTGTCATGGGTTTTCATCCCGTTGAGAGACAAGGATTATAATGTAATATATGCTGAAATGCATTAGATTTGAATAACATCACACAGACTTAGTAGATATTTTGTGTACACACAAACTATTTTTGTTCACTCACTGCAATAGCTCAGTAGTAATTATGAAGTAATGGCCATAGCATTTTTTAGCACTACATATGGAAAAACATGGGTATCTGCTCCTCTGCTTTTCACCAGTATAGTGTGTTATCTCATTTCTTAAATTAAAAAAATTGAGAATTTCATGTATGAAAACATTTCATTTACATAATTCTCACCCCTTCTTCTCCCCTCCCCAAGTCCTCTCATGTCACCCTAAGTCCCAAGAGATTCATAATCTCTTCCATAATTATTATTGTTACACACACATACACATGCACACACACATGCACATACTACACTCACAAACTCAAACACTACTGAATACATTAGTGTTATCCACATGTACATGCGTTTAGAAGTCTGTTGTCTTGTTGATAAAGTTATGCACATTCTGATACTTCCTAGACTTTAACTTTTGAAACAGATGTGTTTTGTTGTGATAGATAGTTTTGATTGCCAACTTGGCACACCTGAGAAGAGAAAACCTTAACTGAGGAATTGCTTCCATCAGATGGGCCTGTGGGCATGTCTATGGGGGCATTTAAAAAAAAATGGTGATTAATGTAGTGAGAGAGACCAAATTTTTTGAGTTCAGACTCCATCTTAGAGAAGCTGACCTAAGGTTGAACTCAAGGTAACTAACAGGCTGGTACCTAGCACCAGTTTCCAGGCTACCTCCCAACAAGACCTGTATCTCCAGGTCATTCCTCCCAACAAATCTAGTGTCAGTTTCCAAGTTATTCTCCAACAAATCTGATAACCAGGAAACCACCTCAAGGAAAGCAGAAGTTAAGTTTATGGTTTGGTTCCCAAAACCAGTCAATTATGTTAAAGGCCATAATGGCCCCTCAGTCAGATATATACCTGGCTAGATACCTCTTTCTTGCCTCTATAAAGGCTTGCCTGAAACTAGGCTCTACCTTCCTGCTGTGTCAGGGTTGGTGGAGACCCTAAGCTCAACCTTAAATAAAGAGACAGTAATGAGATTACATCAGATTTGGCTCCTTAGTGGTCTTTTGGGGTTCATGAATGTTTCATGACACAACAGTAGAAGGGTCCAGTCAACTGTGGTTACTACCATCCCTGGGCAGGTGGGCCTGTCTTTTAAATACGTTACCTGAAATGAATCTGAGAACAAACTAGAGAGTGATATTCTTCCTTGGTTTTTACTTCAAGCTTCTGCCTTGAGCTCCTGCCCTGGCTTCCTTTGATGATGGACTGTAAGATGTACTTGGAAATAAACCCTTTCCTCTCCAGTTGCTTTTTCATCATGATGTTTATCATATCAGCAGAAACCAAACTATAACAGTTGCTATATCACTGACAACTAAGCAAAGAGATTAGTGTTGGAGTGGAGATATCTAAGAAGCTATGCATGACAGTGTTCTTTAAACAGAATTTCAAATATGTGTGTTGGTATGTTTTCTACTATATACAGACTTTACATAAGTATTTAAGAACTCTATACCAGCTTGACTTCTCCATGTCTTATAACTCAAGTATGTGAACTTCAGCAATAGGATTTTAGTGTCAAGTTCTGGAGGGAAACCAAGAGCAGTGCCAATATCTTGTAATGTTTGGGGGAGGTTTATGGGACCCCATAACATGAAAAGAGGCACCAAATTCCAGGAACTAGGCTTTTTATGTGATAGCTTGTGCTACCCCAGGGAGGCATTGTACCCTTATTGTAGGGTAGTAACTTTATTTAAAATCTTTTTATACATACATACATACATACATACATACATACATACATACTTCTACAGTAGTGGGTATCCATATGATGTTTTACAAACTTTTTAGAGTTAATTATCCCTTATATTTTTCCCAATATTTTCTCATCTACCCTGCCCTATCACACACCACCCCCAACCCTACTCAATGCTTTTTGCTCCATTGAAAGCTTCATCACTTCTGGCTAGCATTCACAGTTTTCTATTTCAGCTACTGGGGGAGAAAAGTAATCAACAATTTTACCCAACTGTAAACGCTGTGAGTTACAATGACTGTCTTGGCAAGATATGTCTGATAGTACAATAGTGGTGCGAACATCATGGACATAAACAGCCACTTTTTGATTGGATTTAAGGTCTGTTCTACAACATATAACTCATGCATGGTACAGCCAACTGGGAAAAATCCAATGGCTTGGTTGGTTGTAGACTTTAGGACAGAGCCTAATTCTATAACTCTGCTCAATGGGCATAGTTTTATACTGTCCCCCTGTAGTGGGAAAATTTCCCCACAAGCTGGGAGGAGCTAAGGTAGGAGGAGTAAGGAGAGGAAGAGGAGAAAGAGGAGGAGAGAGGCAAGGGAGAGAGATGTAGGAAGATGAAGAACCACTCTTGGACCAAGAACAGTCCTGGGTAGCAACTTATATCTAGGTTAGTTAATTGGTTAACACTTCTAATTATGTGAGCATCTTGTTAACTGAGCATTGCGGGGAATGATTAGCTCGAGTGTAGGCACTCAGGCACGGTTTTCTGAATCTTGTTGGGCGGACTTGTGGTTCCCCCGTGTCTGCTACGGATCAGAGAGGCAAAACTCACGGGAATTTGACTGAGTTCACTCCATGCCATGTTGAGTGGGTGCTGTGGGGCGCCGCCTGGGTGTGGAGAGGTGCTCGGGGAGATCTCAGTCTGAGGTCCTGTGGGGGCAAAGCTCTTGGATGGGGACCCCCAGACAAGAAGGCTTGTGGGGATCAACTGTTCTCAGACTCCAGGGCTCCCAGGCACTGCTGAAAGCCGCAGAAGAGTTGAGACTGGGGTGTGAGGGCTGAACCTGCCTGTAGCAGAGAGGGGCCAGAGGGAGAGCTCTGGTGGTGCTCCATGGGAGAGATTCAGGTACTGTATTCGCTTAGGCGTTCCGGCTACCTTGCTTGAAGAGGTGGTCCCCATTGCTGGACTACAGAGAGGTCCTTAGGAAATCACAGCAGCTGTGGCATCAGTGGCTCATTAAAGGCCTTCTCTGTTGATCCCCATGGTGGGCCCCAAAAGACATGAGGAAGTCCATGAGTTTTACAGACTTTATTTTTATGACGGATGGTAGTTGAATCTGGATGCACCCCCATGAAACTCAGGGCATACCTGAGTTAAATAGGGAGGAAGGTCTGGGGAAGAATGCTTAATTGGCTATGCCCTCTGGCCTTCAGGTATCTTATTAGTATGTAAATCTCTTGAGGCCTGTAGTCATGCCCTCTACCTGTGCTGGGTGTCGCAAACCTCTCTTAGGGAGGGGCTGTATTGCCCTATGTGACTGAAAATTGTAGGTCAATTGCCTGTCAGTAGCCTGGGGTCTGGGAGCATGGCTGAACACCTTTTGCTGTCCCACTAAGGTCCGGGGTTCTAGGCCTGTGCCCAGCCAGGAACAAAGCTATCCTTTCAAGGCCCTACAGAGCATTACCAAACATATAAAACCTTTGGTTAATCATTAAGCATTAGAGTCTCATGTTATACTGAGTACCGAGTGGATGATCTGGGCTCAACCCAACCTTGTGGAGACAGCATGGAAGATTGGCAGAGCCATCTCCCATGCTGGTGTCTCATGGGTGGCAGGGCTGGTGTTTCTGGCTGGCCATTCTTAGATGTGGGGCCAGCGTGTGCGCAGCCTCTGTCCATTTCTAACTGCGGTGCCATGCGCACATGGCCTCTGGCCGCGGACCGTGGTGGCAGAGCCGCCTCTTAGATAGTTGGCCCAAGAAATCACCGTATTATATATCTCCTGCAACATCCCCCAAGTTCTATATTTATATCCATTGATTAGTGCATTTCTCAACTGTCATCAGAGAAACTTCTTTTTAAAGTAGACGGTAATTAAGACAGCAACACACCATTGGTAAATATGCTGAGAATAAGGGTCTGGAATGTTAGGCTCTAATATGCTGAGAATAAGAGTCTGAAAGTTAGGCTCTTTCCAAGGCTCAGGGGTCTTGGTAGAAGAGGAAGCAGAAAGGTTGTAAAGGATGTGGTGTAAAAAATCCAGAGGGTATGGATGAGTGGACTAAAGCAGTATTTTATAGACATGACAAGGCTATGGCACAGATGGACTTTCAGTGATTTGGGCTGCATGTACAAGACCTGCACAAGAATAAACCAGACAAAATCCCAGCACAGAGTTAGGAGAGATCCATGAAGTCCCACCCCTAGCTCAGGAGCTATTGATAACTGATGGCTTCCTGGAATGGGAGAGTTAGTTTTCTTCAAGCATGATGCCCCTGGATGATGAATGCTCCAATAGATGGCCCTATATCCATGCACATACTGGCAGCACCAAGAGAACTCAGTGGATTTTTATAAAAGGACATATGAGGGAGAGGGATGGGGCAGTGATGGGATAGAGAAAAAAATGAAAGAGAGGGCATTGGTGGAATTAATCAAAATTCACTATATGCATTTATAAACTTCTGAAAGAATAAAAATATCATTAAAGAGACTACATGAAAAAAGAAATTTTATACTAATGACATAAATTAATGCTTATATATTGGAACTTTTTCAAGTGTAAACATAACAAAAGTAGTGCATAACTGTCTATGCTGTTGAATACTCTCAGGTAGCATTTATGCCCATCACATCTGGAACTTTATGCTGCTGAAAGTTGATATCATTATGCAGAGACTGCATGTTTTTCTTATCACTTACTGTGGAGCTTTGAGATTCTTTTATTTTGTCATTTTGGAAAGTCACTGTGGTGGTTTGAATAATGACACAGTGGACTCATATATTTGAATGCTTAGTTACAAGGGAGTAGAAAGGATTGAAGGATTAGGAGGTGTGGTCTGGTTGGAGGGAGTATCACTGGGGGGTGGGCCTTGAGGTTTCAAAAGCCCACCTCAGGCCCAGTATCTCTTCCTGTCTTCTTTCTGTGGATCAGAATGTAGCTCTGAACTGCTTCTCCAGCACCACACCTACCTGCCACTATGATCCCTGCTGTCATGCTTCCTGCCAAAATAATGGACTGACCCTCTGAAACTGTAAGCAAGTCCCAGTTCAATGCTTACTTTTAGAAGAGTTGCCTTGGTCATGGCATCTCTTCACTGCAGTAGAACACTGACTGTGGTAGACACTATGGTGACTACTTTTCTATGTCTTTTTTTTTTTTTTTTTCACATAGAGGATGTAAACTACCCAACAAATGACAACATTCCATGGGCTACTGCCAATTCCCACAATTTTCTAATGCACACACTTGTGTGTCCTGGTTTTACTTACTATCTCAATAGGTCCAACAGCTTGATTTCCTGTGTTAGGCAGTTGTTCTTGCAGAGGTCTGAAAAACAAATAGAAAGACAGAAAAGGTACAACGTGAGTAAGATTTGTATAATTTTTTCAGTTAACGTTTTGCCAAAGCGTGCCAAAGGAGTACTACCTTTGGCAGCAGGTTAGTACAAATTGCTAAATGTGAAAAGCAGATTTAATGACAGGAAGCACAGACTTTTGACATTGCCTGTGGCTGTTGGTATAGAAGTGAACACATACATCTGGAGTGAAAATGGTTAAATTGTGTTAAAATATACAGAGTAGAGGCCATCTTCATAACCACTGTAAGTGATGATGAGGCCACCAATTGCCTCTTTCACGCCATCCATAGAACTCTTTTCATCACAGTACCCATTCCCTGTGCCTATTGAACACCTCTCGTCCTATTTCCCCAGCCACCACTCTTCTTTGTCTATGAACCTGATAACTGTAGTGACTCAGCTGAGTGAAGTCATACAGTACTTCCTTTTTTGTGATTGGCATAATATCTTCAAGGCTCATCTTGGAATCACTCACTTAGCAGGATGGTTTTCTCCATGCTTCAGAGTTTCTCTCCACTATTTAAGGTGGATTGCTCTTCTCACTGTATTCTATGTCCTCCACTATTTAAGGCGGGTTGCTGTTCTCACTGGACTGCATGTCCTCCTCACATCAGTCAGCACACACTAGGATCTTCTACGCTTCAGCAATTGCTACCGATGCATCTATGATTATGAAGATACACTCTGCTTTCAATCATTTTTGGATATATACCCAGAAATAAAGTGTCTAATGAATACACCAATTATGTTTTAAAATTATATTTAAAAGGTTTTATTTCAGTGTGTGTATGTGTGTGCTTGCCACAACACATGAATGGAGGGGTAGAGGATAAATTTTGGAATTTCTTTCTTTCCAAAGTGGGATCCAGGGATTGAAATAAGGGCATCAGTCTTGACCAGCAAGCAGTTTTACCCATTGAATCACCTCACTAGCCCTGTTTTTAAGTTTTCAAGGAAGGCTGTGGCACTTTCCTACCATAATACATGAGAGATCTGCTGCTTCACACCTACACCAGCACCCATTCTTGTGTCCTTAGGACAGCAGCATCCTACCAAGCATGAATTAAAAAACAAACAAACAAATAAACAAACAGCCTTCTCTAACAAAATGTTAAAGAACAGCTGTGATCTTTACAGGAACTGAATTCTATCAGGTGTGTTGCACAGGATGCTCTGAATTTTGTTGTCCCTTTGAAAATTCCTTAGCTCACATTTCAAGGACACTCAAGTGCATCATGTGACTTTTGTATATTGAGTTTATATCAAACATGCACAATTCTGAAACTCTTAACACATTAAAGACAAGAAGGAAAAGATGTAACTTATAGCAAACTTGCCCTTCCTTGTCTTTTCTCCAGCTTTGGAATGTGCTATTTTCGTCACCATGGTCAAGTCCTTTTTGTGTCTCTTCTCCTGCCTCAGGTTAATAGTTAATTTATGTACTGACTGGTGTCTTGGAGGAGGCATAGATGGAAAAAAACAAACCAAAGAAAAACAAACCAACAAATAAACAAAAACCACAGTGCTTTGAAACTGTAAACCCCTTTCCTATGGCCAACCTCAGCTTTTGTCACTTGATAAATTTCATCTGAGGGAGAACATTTCCTTGCCCACAACCTTTACAAGGTTTGTATCCGTTTATGATAGATTCTTCCCTATCAGAAACAAGAAAGGAGCCACAAACTGGCTTCCAGTCAGAGGCCAGGCTGCCAATGTGCAGGTGCTTAGTTTGGGCACTCAGGTACATCAAGGTTGTCTGAGTCTCTGCTCACAGGCCTGTGTGTTCTCTGCTTAGCTGCAAGTCTCACAGGCCTTGTGTGTTCTCTTCTTGGCTGCAAACCAAGGTAAGTTAGTCATTCAGTAATTGTTTATATGGCCCAAAGCACTCTCACATTTCTGTTCCTAGTGCCAACTGAGCATTGTCCACCTCGTCAGAATCTTGCCCAGATTTCTAGTACAGAGCCAACCTTCATATTCCTGGAATCTAGCTTTTCAAAACCATTCAACCTAGCCTTCAGTTCTAGCATCATCCTTTAGTCTTGTCTCTTCTAAGGTAAGTCAGCTGTGTAGCTTCTCAGTCCCACCAGGTAACCAGCAAAATTAGCCACCTTCTCACTTCAGTTTTTCCGAGGTGTTCCTTACTCACTCTGTGGTCTACGGCTGTAGTAGACTCACAAGGTCAGTAGTGCCATGACCATTTCATAGAAGAGTAAATTGAACCAAAGTGAACAGTCCTAGTTTACACAGCTAGGGATTGACCTTGGTTGTAATCTAAATCTTGAATTTTCATCTCCAAAGGCATTATGATGCTGATAAATGTGAGCTAACGATTTGGTTTATTTGGTCCACAAGTGATGCTTAAATGCACAAACTAAATCTAAAATAGACTTGTCTCCTCATTATTACTCCCTTATGCTGCCATCAATGGCATAGAAATCAGAGAAGGAACATTCAGTTTATAAGAAAACAGCTGAGCAATATGGGGAAATAACAACCATATCAAATGATTAAAGGCATACGCACGTTCAGGTGTGGGATGCAACTCTTGACATTCAAAGTGTTCCCAATACTTATTTAAAAAAATTTAATAATAGCCACAAATTCAGCCATGTGAAAAAATAGTACAGGGATTTCTCAAATCGGCAAATAAGGCCAGGCATGATCTCTCACATCTCTAATCTCACATTCTGGAGTCAGAGACATCAGATATCTCTGAATTCCAGGCCAACCTAGTCTATACAGTGAATTCCAGGACAGCCCACAGCTACACAGAGAGACCCTGTCTAAAAAATCAAAACAAAAGACAAAACAACAATGAAAATGCAAACAACTGGACTGGAGAGATTAATTAGTAATTGGGAGCATGCACCATCCCTCCAGAGTATCACAGACCTGGTCCCAGCACCCACTCAGGGCTGCACCAGCTCCAAGGGATCTGACCCCTCAGGCCTCCACAGGGCACCTGCACACACACAGACACACTCATACACATAACTGAAAATAATAAAAATAAACATAAACCCCACTAAAATAGGATAACCAAATGATCCAGTAATTCCACTACAATTATACCTTGAAAGGAATTATGGTCAACGTGCTGAAGAGTTGTTCTCTGCACGACCATGTTTAGTGCAGGAGTATTCATACTGCCAAAACCTGAAATGCTCATCAGCAGATGGATACACAACAAATATGGATACAGAAGAAATATTGATACATAACAAATATGGATACACGACAAGTATGGATACATAACAAGTATGGACACATAACAAATATTGATAGGTAACAAATAAATATTTGGCATAGATACACAGTGTTAGCATTTTGTCTAAGCTCCACCCCATAGTTACCTGGCAAAAGCCAGATATGCCTGACTCACTATAAAAGGGGCTGCTTGCCCCCTCTGCCTTCTCTTGCTCTCTTGCCTTCTTGCTCTTCCTCTGTCTTCTCTCCCCTTCCCCCTCTCTCTCATCCCCCGAATCTCTTTCCATGTGCTCATGGCTTGCCTCTACTTCTTTATTCCTCTACTCTTTCTCTCTGGCTTTCTCTGTCCCTACTACCCTCTCAACTCCCCTCTCATGCCCTGAATAAACTCTATTCTATGCTATACTGTGTGGCTGTGAGGGTGAAGGGATACCTCAGCATGGGTCCTTGGAGGCACCCCCTTCCCCCACACCTGACTACACCTCCACCAAACATATTCCTTCTTTCCCTTGAGAGAGGGGGAAGGGAGAGAGGACAGAGCTAGAGCAAGAAGGCAAGAGAGCAAGAGAAGACAGGGGGGCAAGCAGCCCCTTTACTAGTGAGTCAGGCATACCTGGCTGTTGCCAGGTAACTATGGGGCGGAGCTTAGACAAAATGCTAACACACAGCACAGTAGTATTCCCTTATGCTTATTTATACTTTAAAGATTCATGTACTTTTGTTTTATATGTATGTGTGTCTTGTCTGCATACATGTATGTGTATCATGTGTGGTGGCTGGTACCCACAGAGGTCAGAAGAGCACATCAGATTCCCTGGTCATGAATCATCAGGTGGGAAACCAAGCCTGGGTTCTTTGTAAGAACAATTTATGCTTTTAACTGCTAAACCATTATTTCATCCCTTATTTTAAAAAAATTAAAAATTTAATTCTCTCTCTCTCCCTCTCTCTCTCTTTCCCTCTCCCTCTCTCTCCCTCTCTCCCTCTCTCCCTCTCTCCCTCTCTCCCTCTCTCCCTCTCTCCCTCTCTCCCTCTCTCCCTCTCTGTGTGTATGTACATGTATGTGCAGGTGCTCATGGAGGTCAGAAGAGGGTGCTGGATTCCCTTGATCTGGAGTTATAGGCAGTTGTGAACAACCCTCTGTGGATTCTGGGAACCCAACTTGGATCCCTTGAAAGAGCAGTGCACACTAAGTAATCTCTCTATCTCCTCCCTCCCTCCCTCCCTCCCTCCCTCCCTCCCTCCCTCCCTCCCTCCTTCCCCTCCTTCCTTCCTCACTTCCTTCCTCTTCCTTCCTTCCTTCCTTCCTTCCTTCCTTCCTTCCTTCCTTCCTTCCTTCCTTCTTTCCTTCTTTCAATTGTGGCTCACTATGTAGCCTAGGCTGGCTTTCAGATCCTCCTATTTCAGCCTTCCTAGTATTAGAAATATAGATGTATCCCATTACTCTCAGCATTTAAAAGAAAAGAATTATATCATATGTGAAAACATGAAAGAATCTAGAGCACTACACCAAGTAAAAGGCCACAGAAAGACAAATATTGCATGGTCTTATTTTTATGTAAAATAAAAGTTACACTGACAGTCACAATTGTGATTCTGAGTATTATAGGCTGAGTAGGGCAGGTTGAATGTTGAATGCTTGAAAAGTGTTAAAATGGTGGCAGATCCTTTTCTGGATATTTTCTGTTAATAAACCATGTGGCTAGAGAGTTGCTTTCTAGCATTACAGAATGTGTATCCAAATATAGCCTGTGGTTAATGGCAAAAGTGAAAGTAGGATTTAAAACTCTATTTTGCATCTCTACACAAATGCATTTCCACACCCAGGGTGTAGAAAACAGTATACTGTACATAGGCACAAAGACATCTATTTAGTGAAAATACATGTACCATATGGAACCAAGGGTCTATTTATGTGAAATGAAATTATGTAACCACCTTTCCTTTACTCTATATACTGCCACAAGAAATTCAAAAGAGGTGATATATGAATTCCTAACTCAATAATTTCTGGAGCAATTACCTGTCCTTGAACCAATGTGGAAGCAATTGTAATAACAATTGTATTAATGGTAATAACAATTAAAGAACAGGTAAATACAAACATTACTACTTTTGAAAAAGAAAACGTTTTTGTTACAGCTGTGAAAAGGATAATGTATGCTTGAAATCTCAGGGAAAAAATGTAGAATTTAGTGGAAGCTTACCCATATCTCTGATTATTTTCTTGCAACCCGTTGGCTCTTTCAGAATGTGCCATATTACTTATAGTTTAATTCTCCTGAAGTAAAACAATAATAATAATATAGCATGAGTAGATGACATTTTCACTTCATCAGCATACAACAGCATGCTACATTTTTTAATAGTTTGCCACAGAAGCTGCTCAAAATGCACCTTGCCTCATTTCCTTGTATGTCAAGCTTCTGCTTAGACAGTTGATATTGTTCATATTTTGTTATTGAATTTGTGACTCCTTCACCTCATTCTTAGCTGAGAGTTGGAGTTAAGTAAAATTTTAGAATTGGAATATAAAGTAGAAAATGTACTGTTTGCCCAGATATTAAATTTCATTCCCATTCTGACCCTGATTTGACATTAACAGGGTAAACCTTGAAGCTACCTGATACTTAGGACTCTCTATAAAATGTGGAATATTATTTCTTGATATCTAGCATTCTTTTTTTTTCCCTCACGTTCATCCTTTAGAAGCTTGCAGTTTATTTAAAGGCCACACAGAGACACATCAATAATACATAATATAGCATTATGTTTTAACAAACCCACCATATTCAAAAGATCAATTTAAAAAGAAACACTGCAGTTATAAGGCACATCTCAAAGACTGAAACAACAGCTTCATTCAGATTCATTTCCTTGTCTTAGTTCTTGGCAGCCTTTTTTCTCTTAATGGTCTAAAAGTATTCCATGTCTTAATAGCCCCCCTGCTGCAAAACAAAATAACAAAATCTTCCACTTCATTTGCATGAAATATACATGTGATTGCTTCTGTAGGAAAAATTCCACAATACAACACATATGCATAAATGTAAAAAAAAGAAGAAGAGCACATAAAAACCTACACCAAATTATTGCGGTAAAACAATTTAATTTTTACCTCAACCCTTGACATCTACTTCTTTTACATACTATTTTATAGCAAAAGAAACACCACAGTTATGCATCACTTTATAACCAAATGAGACTGCATAACTAGCTGCTAAAAACCAAGGGGTATCAATCACCTTGGAAGAGGATTACCAGGTTACATTATATCCAGATGAAAGAGTTTAAGTTAAGATAAACAATTCTAATTTCATTATTAAAATTCCTAATTCAAAATCTGGAGAGACGGCCCATTGGTTAAGAGGACACACTACCAGGGATACACTGTGTGTGTGTGTGTGTGTGTTTTTATCAAATCATAATTTTTACTTTTTAACATGGGGGTTATAAACACATAAATGCAAGATGTGGGGAAGGGGATGTTAGCTCCTGACAATTTATTTTCTAGTTCTCAGAAATACTTTGAATTATAAAACGTTATTGTGGTTTTTGTTAGTATGCTGGGTAAAATGATTTTTATTGATTTCATTTTAAACTTCAAAGTTTGTAGTGAGTTAAAATGTCCTTTAACATAATTATAGGTCATATTTATTTTTGTATTGTAAAATGCAAGTTGATCTGTTGAACATTTTAAAAAACTGGATTCCTTTTTGAGAATTTCACATATGAACACTGTATTTGCATAATTTTCCCCTTTCTCTCCTTCCTCCCACTTTTCCCAACCCCCCATACTTTTAAATATATCTTATTATTTAATTATTGTTTATATATGTATACATGTATAAGTATATGTGTTTATACAAATATTGATAAATAAAGTGTTTTGAAAAAAAAAAAAAGAGGACACACTACTGTGGACAAGAGTTTCAGTTCCCAGCACCCATGACAGATGGCTGACAACTGTCTACCTTCAGCCACAGGAGACTATAATGCTCCTGGCCTTGACAGGCACTTGTACTGAAGTGCATATACCCACATAGATTATATACACTAGTACATAATTAATCTTTTTGAAATTACAAAATTCAAGGCAGATTTATGCAAGTGGTTTATACAGTGAGCAAGTTCTAGGCCAGTCATGGGTATGTAGTAGGACCCTGTCTCAAACAAACAAGCAAACGAACATTTAGAAACATTAAGGTATGCTTTGAAAATGTGTACCTTTCAAAAAATATTAATAGTAGGTTGAAATAATAGTCCACATCTGAGAAGTACCACTGGAAGAATGCGTGTATAATGTAAGTGCCAACTTATTTGTATACTGTTCACAGATTTTAAGGGGTAAATCTGTGTGCATGCTCTTTAAAAAAAAGCATTATTCTTTTTAAGATTGTACTATAATGATATCATTTTGCCTTCCCCGCCCTTGCTCTCTTTCAAATTCAAAGTCTCTTTTTTCATTAATAGCTTTTATATGCCTACATTTATGTGGATATTGTCTTAGGGTTTCTATTGCTGTGATAAAACACCCTGACTGAGAAACTTGGAGGAAAAGATTTATTTCGTCTCACACTTCTAGGTGACAGTCCATCCCATCAAAGCAGGACCTCACACAGGGAGGGATCCTGGAGGCAGGAGCTGTTGCAGGCATGGAGGGACACTGCTTACTGGCTTTCTGGTCATTCCTTGCTCACCCTGCTTTCTTATAAAAGCCCAGGACCATCAGCCCAGGGAATGGCACCACCTGCAGTGATATCTAGCATTCTAAAAGGGTAGTTTTCTGATTCGCCAACTACTGAGTTAGATAATCCACCGTAAGTAGACTTGTAGTACTAAAACTTAGAATATTTTGGAAGCCCATTTGTCACTAGAGCTGTATGAAGCACAACACATCTTTCCTTTGGGTTATACTTGTTGTAAGTCCATCACTGTGTGCATAAGTTATTATTTCACTACTGATGAAATATGTCCACGATCAGTCTCATTTGTTAAGGCATATAGCATATCGCCCTGAACTGAGATGATACTTAAGATACGAGTGTAACTTGTAGAGTGGAATTACTTATTAATTAAATACTACCAAAGCATATGGTTGTGCTAATATGTTTTCAGATAATGACTTTCCTAATGAATTATTATGTCCCAATGGTGAGTATGACAGGTACTGACACTTTCCACAGCAACTTTATAGCATCTCTAACTTAATATGTACATAAGAAAAACAGCGATAAAATAAGAAAGTCATGAAATAGTTGGTAAATATCATTAACATAAGACTAACAATTATATAATAAAACCCACACACATTTATAACAAAAAGTTGTATTAAATCTCACCTCAGTAAGAACATGATCTGTTGTCCATGTACACAAGACTCATGTGTCGCTTTTCTCCTCAACGAATAACTTTCCTTTAATGTTGGTGCTTAGCCAACCTTGTGTTCTGCTCAGACAGCTGTACTATCTGATATAATCAGTGCCATGTAAAGCACATGGTGTTCCTCATATGATGTTGTCGTTGGAAATAATGAGAGCAAAGCAAATCCACTGAGTAGAATAAGTACTCTTTGAAAACAATCTGCAATGATTGCACACATAGTTTCTGTTGTTTAGTTCCAGTCTTTTAAAATAACAGAATAAAATAAAATTACTTAGTACATTGGTAGCACACTGACAGAATATGCAACAGCCTACACGAAGCTCTGATTGTACTGCTTCATAATGCTCCCTAGGATGTCCTTCTGTGTTTACTGTTTATTAATATCTGTATTATGGTCAACATTTGGTTTGCCTTACAAATACATTACTTTGATATATTATATGTTTTACTAATTCATTTACAAATGACTTTCAAAATATCAAGTTTATATAAGAACCAACTATTAGTTACAAGAATCTAAAAGACATTTCTTTTCCTGAGGAGCTTACAACATCACCTTCCCCACCATACTGAAGTTTTATAACTCAGTGTCTCCAAATCAGCAGCTAAGTGTTTTGTGAGACATTAATAGAAGCGCAGATTTTAAAGTCATTTGGTTGTGTCAAAATATAGGTAATATAACCTTAATAATATCACATTTTTAAAGTGCAGACTTTAAGGTCAGTAACATTAGGTTTCTATGCTGACAACCAGCATAACTGGTCATCTGCAAACCCCCAAAGTGAGTTGTGTTTATATTAAATAATAACTCTTGCCGGGTGGTGGTGGCACACACCTTTAATCCCAGCACTTGGGAGGCAGAGGCAGGTGAATTTCTGAGTTCGAGGCCAGCCTGGTCTACAGAGTGAGTTCCAGGACAGCCAGGACTACACAGGGAAACCTTGTCTTGAAAAACAAAACCAACCAAACAAAAAAAATATAACTCTTTTACTGTCCAATTGTAATAAGTTCTAGTACATACTCTGCCTCTATAAATTTGTCTTTAAGTCATCTCAAAGATGGAGAATCAATGTCTGATTCCTTTTGTCTCTGGCTTTTTTCACTTAGCATGTTTCAAGGCCCAACTGTTTATCAGAATTGAATTCTTTTGTGACTGAAATATTACTCTGTGTGAATATTTCACATCTGGGCTTTTAGGAATAAAACCACTGTGGACATTTTCATTCAAGTTTCTGTTTGAGTGATCTTTCACTTTGCTTTATGAATCTGGAAGCAGAATAGCTGGACTATATTCTGTGTTTCTGTTTTGGAAGACTTGACATTCCTCTTCTTGTGGAGATTGCACCACTTTTCATGTGTAGAAGCAACACTTGAGTGTTCCAATTTCTTTATATCCTTATCAAAACCTGTTGTGCTTTGGTACAGGTAAAGGTAGTCCTAAAAGGTGTGAAGTGGTGTCTCATAGTAATTTTTATTTTCCTTCAAACTAATGATTTTGAGGAACTGTTAGACACTTACTAGCCATTGCATAACTTTTTTGGAGAAATACCTTTACTCTAAGTTTCTAGAATGTCTTTAAACTTACAAAATGGCGTTAAACTTTATTAAGTACTCTATTGATATAATCATGTGTTTCTTGATTATTAATTGTGTGTATCACATCGATTGATTTATATGTTGAAGTATGCTTATAATCTAGGCATGAGTTTCATTGATGGTATTTAATCACTTTCATATATTGATTACATTTTGTTATTATTTGGAGAAAGTTTTTGCATAAGTACTGCATTAGCTTCCAATAGATTTGACATAGTGATTTATAAGGACAGAAGATATATACTATATTAAAATTTCAGAAGCTGCAGCCCATGATTGGTTGGCTATGTTGATTTCAGACCTCTTCTTCCCTGATTTTGGGAAAGGAGAGAGAGAAGAGGAGGCAGCAAGGGGGTTGATGGAAGGAATGGGGAAAGGGGAGAGAGAATGAAGGAGGAGCAACAGGAAAAGGTTATGAATGAAGAGACTGGCATTCCAGTGATCCCTTCAAGGTTATAAACCATTTGACCTAATTTACTTCTACTAACATCTGACTCCTAATTGTCTTTTACCCATACTTGGTGGTCAGCAGGTGTTTGACACATGGCTTCTGGGGAACTTCAGATCCAAACTACAGAAAGTATTCATAAGGAACATGGACCTGTTTTGGTTGTTTTGTGTTATTACTGGTTTTGCCATTAGAAGATACCTGTCTGATGGGACAAATTAGGAAGTGTAACAGCTTCAATATTTAGGAATAATTAAAAGAGAATTGCTGTTATTCTGTAAGTGATTGGTGGGATTTACCAGCAAATTTAACAGGGAGGTTTATAGAAATTCAAGCCCAGTCTAGCCAACAATGTTCTAAACCAGCTTGGAAGGCAGTATGACCCTGTTTCAACTCCTGCCTAAGACAACTAACAACCTAACTTCCTTCTACACACACACACACACACACACACACACACTTTCTTTTTCTCTAGCGAATACTACTAATATATCTGGTGGGAGAGGATGTTACATGATGAGTTGTAAAAAAAATAACTAATCTAGCATAGGAGAACTCTGAGAAAGAACAGCATGACTTCAAATGCTTTCTTTCACTTGCAGATAAGAGTGATCTAAGGTAACTGCTGGGAAGGTGACTAAGATTTCACCAAGGAAAGATGCCTGGAGGAAGAGTAGGGGCAGTTTCAGGAATGCAAGGTGAATTGTTGGTCAGTAAAGCGATGAGTTTAGTTAAGTAGATAAGGTTGTTCTAGGCATTGAACCACATCTTTATGGGAACTATTATAATTCGCTGAGAACAAGGGAGAACCAGCCTTCTGTCATAGAATTAATTTGATGCTATGGTAGACTGGGACTTGGATGAAACAGAGACAAGTAGACTCCGTCTGATTGAGTTGTAGCGGCAAGACATACTTTAGAGCAAGACAGATAAAGGGAAAATTGATAAGACAAGGAAAGAGTAAAAGGTAAAAATTCAATAATCAAATGGTATGAACTGGCATAAAAAGTGACTGTGAGAGTCTAGAGAGATGACTTGTGGTCATGGAAGGTGACATTCAACGTTGTCTTAGCATGAGCATCACATGAAGCTATTTGGCTTAAAGATTGAGATGTAGCCACTGGAAGGTGCGAGATAAACTCCCAACAGCCATGTGTATGGAAGGAGTAATTGGGTTTGCTTTTATATTCTGATGCTGTTATATAAAATCACAGGAAAAAAAGGTAACACAGATAAATGTGTCACTCCTAGGGGCATCTAACTGTGCAACAGATTTTCTGTAATCCTGGAGGCAGTTTCTTCCTCCTCCAGTATCATAGCCATGCTAACCATGTACAATGAATGCTGTGAAGGAGCAAGTGTCTAGTTTTATTTAATACATGATGCATACATTTAGAGGGTATACTGCAATGCATATAGAATAGATATACGGATATTCACGATAAAATAGGGTAATTAGCATTTCTTTGCGTTCGGAATGCTCTGACTTGTAGTTGTTTTAAGATGCATAATAATTTGTTGTAACTTACATCCACCTCTTTCTGAGTCTGTACTCATAGAACTCAGACTTCCTTTCTATATTTGTGTTTGTCCCCACTCCTTTCTTCTACACTCCTGCTGGGACTTTCCTAGCATCTAGTGGCCATTAGTCTGTTCTATTTGCGGGGTGTCAAATTTTTAAATTTCCATTTGAGTCAGACTCTTCAGTTTTCGTCTTTGAATTCCTAATTTCACAAACTTAAATTATTTATTTTTACAATTTCCAGCTTTATTGTAATATAATTGACAAATAAAGTTATATATACTTAACAGGATAGTTGGATGAGCATACACATTGTGAAGTGACTACAATTGTGTTAGCTAACCCATTTGTTGCTTCACTCTGTGTGTGTGTGTGTGTGTGTGTGTGTGTGTGTGTTAAGAACATTGGAGATATGCTTTTTGAAAACAGTAGTAGTTCTTATTACATAAGAACTGTAAAGGGCCAACAAGATGACTCTGCAGCAAAAGAGCTTCCTGACAATGTGAATTTGATCTCCAGATCCCACAGTGGAAAGAAAAACCCAACTTTTGAAAGTCATCCTCTGACTTGCATACTCTTACCAGGGTATATGTGTTACAAACACACACACACACACACACACACACACACACACACACACACACAAACCCACTCATACTCTGTAGGGGAGCAGGCTTCATGCCATGAGTACCTTGGCAGAGAAAGTTATCATGAACATTCTCTGCACACAGTCAACCTTTTTTTTCTTTTCTTTTTTTATTGGATATTTTATTTACATTTCAGATGCCATCCCCTTTCCCCATTTCCCCTCCCTAGAAAACCCCTATCCCATGCCCCCTTTTCCTTTATGCTTTTATACAATTTTTTAAAAATGTTAATCAAAGGCTTTATAAGTTTCATAATGCTCAATCAGAAGTGTAACCCAACACCCAACCTAGATATATAAACTATCTTTGACTGGTGGAGACACGTGAACATCTGCCTTCATGCCCCCCTCCCCTGTCTCTTGTCTCTTTCTCTCTCTCATCACCTAGCTTGTCCTCCCCTTCATCTTCTCCTCTTCTTACTCCATCTCTTCCTCTCGGTACTCCTTTTCCCTTAGCTCCTCCTACATATCACCCTTCCTCTATAAATTGGCTAAGTTTTAGAAGCTATGCTTAGTACTTCCCATAATTTCAGTTAACTCAGTCATTCTGGATTTCTGACGGGGTTGAAGACTTATAGTCTCATAGCCAATCCTGGCTATTTACTTTGAGAGAAAAGATCTGAGTGGATGGCTTTCAGCTGACATTCATTCTAAAGCCAATAAAAAAAAAAAAAAAAAAAGCCAGGTTCAAACCCAAGTGTTTTAGTTAGGAGAGATGACAGAAGTTCTGGTTAGTCAACAAAATGATGGACTGGGTATTAGGACTATCTTTACCTCACTGGTACAAATAGGTATAATTATGCTCTAATTGTACTTTGAGAGAAAAGTTTTATATTAACACACGTTTGTTTCTAGTCCTTATGATACATATTCCCAGTAGTGAGATTTCTGTATCATATGGAGGTTATTCTTTGAGCATGTTGAAGAATTTTCATATTATTTCCAGCATTACTACCCTGTTATATTTCTGTTAACAGTGCTCAAAGTTCTCTTTCTCCACTCTCCTATTAGCAACATCGTATGGTAACCCAATTGGTTTTTATCAGTTGGTAGAAATTTAGAAACATTGAAACTTATTTTAAGTATACATTTACATGTCATTGATTGATGACAATGGACACATCTGAGGGACTTTTCTGTAAAGTGGCTTCAGCTGCTGAATGGTCAGACTACTAAAGCTATGAATCCTGTAGGTCCTCAGGCATTTCCACTTTCACAGTCATTTGGATAACAAACATTGGCTCTTTACAGTACCTGTTTATACAATATTTGAGTACACAAATTGTTGATTCAAATTCTTATTAACTTATGCAAATTCCCTTATATGTCAATTAAATAATTTTTCTTTCAAGTGAAATGTAAGATTCAAGGATTCAAACAGTTTGTGTGCTGTCAGCAGTCAGTGGTGCTCTGCCATCGCCAATATTCCGCAGTTGGGGAGGATCTGCATCAACACTCCCAGCCTCCTTCTGCTTTTCCCATCTCAGTCCCCTTATCAACATGCCCAATCTCCTCTTTCTGCTCTTCTCCTCTGAGCCTGCAGGCTGAGCCATCCTACCATTTAATGATCCCTTACTCCCACTTATTCTCTGAAAAGGAGACTCGAAAGTCCTCACAGAGGTCACTCACTGTGGTCCTCCTGATTTCTTTAGAAAGGCAGAGCTTCCAGGAGAACCCATTTGCTTCTCAGGAAGATGTGTCAGGCAAGTTGACAGGAACTGGGAGTTTCAGGAGTCATCATTCAATCTATCGAAGACCGTTGCGAATGGCTGGCCTAGAACATGAATGGATAATGGGTTATAGGACTCAATGCATGGCCAGGTAGAATTCTGATGAGCTATGTTGAAGGGAGCCTGAGCTAGAACATTCCTGGTCATTTGGGATGACGATTTTGGTCAAAGACTACTGGTATTGCAAGACATCTCTACAATCTAGAGAGCCTTCAAACTGTAGAGTTGTTGGCCTGCGTCTGTTCTGTCACTGGGCAGGGTCGCTTGGGGAAGTGGAATGCCTGGAGTATGAGACTGTGCTTATGCCATGCCTCTGCTGGGTGCTAGGTCATAGGGAAACACCAAGGCACCACTCTAGGGGTGGAAAAACATAGTCTTAGGTGTGGGAAAGCTGGTTCAGGGGTTCCTGGGCCTGGATGAGACTGGAACAGTGGGGTTCTCCGACTCTTGGACATCCAGGTACCACTAAGAGTCGCCTGAGAGTAGAGAATGGGGGTGGGGTCAGGCTGGGGACAGTGTCTAGCCTGTGGCCGGGTGTAGGTCCCTGTTGCTGGAAGGCAGGGAAGTCCTTCACGCAGGGAAGGCTGCAAGACTGCAGGCCCCAATAACATGAGGAAGTCCATGATTCCAAAAGCTTTATTGACATGGAAGATGGTAGTTGAATCTGCATGTTCACCACCCCCCCTAAACTCAGGGCAGACATGAGTTAAATAGGGAGGGGTAAGAGGAGAGGGTCTGGGAAAAGGAAATTGTAATTGACTACGCCCTCTGGCCTTTAAGTAACTCATTAATATGGAAATCTCTCTAGGGCTGAGGCCTGTAGTCATGCCCTTTACCTGTGGATGGTGTTGCAAACCTCTCTGGGAGGGGCTTCTTTGCCCTATGTGACTGAAAAGCAAGGGTCAATGGAGATCTAAACCGAGTGTCAGGACACCCTGGGTTCTGGGGTCGTGGCCAAACACCTGCTGTTGCCCCATTGGGGTCGGAGTTCAAGGCCTATGCTACACCAAAAACCAAGACACCCTTTAATGGCTCCACAGAGAGGGTAGAAGGTGAGCTCTGGCTTGTCCCATCTGGGATGATTGTCCTTAGCTTGGTGAAGGCAAGTTTGGTGGAGGTTGTGGCTGAGAGCACAGGGAGGCCTTCTACAGGAGATTAGACTCCAGTTCTGTAGGTAAAGGCCTTTTTCGTGGCTCCCCATGGTGGATCTTGGTGAAAAGAGACAGTCCATGGTTCTGAATAGTTTATTGTCATGGCAGAAAGTGGATGTGTAAAACCATACCCTACTTCTCAGGGTGGGCCTGAGATTAAATACCTTTTGCAGGGAGGAATGTCTGGGAAAGGAAGCTTATTGGCTAAGCACTTCAGGCCTTTAGGTACCTCATTAGCATAGAGAACTCTGTTTTGAGTCTATGTGATTATAGGACTGGTATCTTTTATGTGAGAATCATGGTACATGTTCCAAGTCAGGAGTCTGGCAGGAAGCTGGGAGTTATCTAAGCTTCAGGTATATGACCACTGTGTCTCCGGATCTTGACCTGGTCTACCTTAACAAACTTCCTGGCTTGGATTTACGTCCCACACATCAAACCATTCCTTCCAGTGTTTTCCTCAGGGATTTTGAATGAGCTCAGTTTCTGTTTCTTTGGAGCATTTTGCCAAAACCATGTGGGGAACCTAGAAATTTGTCTTGCCTAGTGCCTAGAAGCTTCATTTAGGGACTTTCAATTTGTAGGTAGGATAATACACAGGTAGGCCATTTTTCTTTCATTGGGGTACTGATCTGGTAATTGAGCACTGAACGCTTCAACCACATTAAGTGTTTAATTAGAGGCAGTACTTGATGAGAGTGACGTTGATGAGAGTCTCTTGACGTTGACACACCAGATTTTCAACAGCCAGGATTTGGTCATGATATCCTCCTAAGTAACTTGAAGACAGCAGTGGTAATCAAATCATATTTTTAATTTTATATGGCCATGGAGATGAGGAGTGGGATTAGAGATCTGAATGTGATGTATTTATTGCAGGGAATATGGGTCTGCTGCCAGATTTTCCAATGGGTGGAAGACTGGTTTGAATACACTCTAGAACAATCTCTTTTGTGCAAATGACAGTGGTTTGCCTGGATGATCCAGATAATCAGAACCACCTTTTTATGGGTTTACTGTTCTGTCTTTGGGCGTTAGGAAAGCCTTCTTCTGTTCTTCTTGCCCTTATCTCTAGTCTGTCTGTCTCACTACCTGTCTCTTATCTGTGTCACTACCTGATTTATAAAGTCTGAGTTGTGAAGATTCTGGATCTTCTGTGAGTCTGGAATTTTCTTCTTAGACCTCAGAAAATGTTCCATGCCAGCACTTGCTTGGATAACTCTTTCTTTCAGTTTGGTCAAAGGCCCCAGTCTCTCCATTTCACCCTAGAGACCTCTTCTGATGGGGAAGCCATATGCCCAATTAATGCCCCAGTCTTTTCAGTACATTGTGAGTATTTGCAGGTTAGTGGTATGATGATTTGCCCCTGCCTCATATGTCAGGTGAGCCTTCTTCAGCTCTTGATTTGGGAGTTCCCAAATGCATACTGTCTTTCATCATGTTGTCTAAGAGGTGGTTGCACAAGGAAGGATGTTGCTTTCAGGATGTTGGTGGAAAGAGTAATCTAGAGTAACTGATTTTGAAGGTTAACATATCCCTTTGTTCTTTATGTTATTCTATTTTTAACTGATCAATTTGATCTGTGATTATTTTGTCTAGAATTTTAGCATCTATACAAATGAAGAATATTTATATTTAATTTTCCTCATTTTTTTGGTCAAAGTATGCTAGACTTATAAAAGAATTTGGCATTCCTATTTTTCCCCAGAATAAGTGTTTAGAAACTTCCTTAGAAAGTTTATAGAAGAACAGTGTTATTTACTTTTAAAATATTTAAATAACCACCTGCTAGGCAAGATGTTCCTACTGGTGTAAGTGGTATCACTATTTTGGGGGTAACAAATTACTTTATTGCTTGGATTTGAGATCTACTACATAGGAGAGGATTCATGTCTGGTACTGCAATCCTGGTTAAAAAAAAAAAAATCAGTGGTTCCTAGTGCAATTGCAACCAGGATATTACTACATGAACACAATGTTCTTGTCAAACTTGCCTTTTAAATCTTCAAGTTTATGCCAATAGGTTAGAGTTGCTGGCAGCTTTTGTCATAGAGGTGTCTTTCTGTAGTGAATGCAGTTATTGCAGAGGCTCACAGCTGACCAAATTTCTGACAATAGCAATTGTTGAATACTCAGCTGTAAATAAGACTTTGATATTATTAAGGCTAAGGGAAACATCATGGAAGATGGGCTGAAAAAAATTGTAAGATCTGGAGAAAGGGGCCGAGTGCTGTAGAATGATTTCTCCTGGCCGTGACCCTTTTGATCTTGTAGCAGCTGTAGCTTATGTAGACTGTAGACATATATAAGATTAGACCTGTCAAAAGTTTATCATCAGGGAATTTGTTGCTATGGAGGAGGGTCTTATGAAGCCTATATTTCCCTGAGGATCTATAGGTTGTTGGTGCAGGGAGAGACATTTCTTCATTGATGTAGCCATTGGCAAGTTGTTTATGCTCCTGAAAATAATCTCTCACTCATACTCTCGTGAACCACCCCAGTGAAATTCACTGGATTTCAGTAAATACATAATAAATAAGTAAAGACACGAAAGTAGAGGGAGCTATTTGAGAAAAGGAAGGGTTTTCACGGGAGGAGGGGAGACTAAGAGAGAGTAATGGGGTGAACATGATCAAAATACATTCTATACATGTAATGAACATGTTACAATAAGACCCATTATTATATATTCTTAATGCCAATAAAAATCTTTAAAAAATATTTCTTCAAATGTTTTCGTTTAGCTGTTGAGTCACTGGATGTTATTTTCTTTCTTTTTGTCTTTAGCTGATAAATATTTGTAGGTGTTTTTGAGGTGTAATATGCTGTTTTGACAAACATATTATTTAATTATAATCAACACAGGTTGCTTAGCATATCTGTCTCCTAAAACTTTGATTGTTTCTTTGAGTATCCTCTTAAATAGCTTTTAACTATTTGGAGATAACAAAATGGGTTACTGCTAATTCTATTCACTTTGCTATGCCATAGAACCTCAGGACTTACTCTTCTTATCAAATAATGCTGTTCTATTTCAACTTCTATGTGATATTATATCCCACATATGAATGAGAGCATGTGGTGTTTACCTTTCTGTCTTTGACTTATTTCATATAATGTATTTTTCAGGTTCACTTAACATAATTTTCTATGCTGTGATTGACAATTTTATTCTTTTTATGTCTAAATAGTACTATGGTATGTATACCACATTCTTTATCTGTTTGTACATTAAGGAACAATTAGATTGATTTCCATATTGCAGCTTTTGTGAGTGATGTTGTGGGAGACATGGAAGTACAGTCTGAGTATATGGTTCTCATTTCTTCTAGGTAAATAAATACCTTGAAGGGCAAGCAACCTATATATTCTGAGGTAGTACCACTTTAATTTTAGTTTAAATAGTGGTCTGTTTATCTATCTATCTATCTATCTATCTATCAATCATCTTTATCTATTATTTATCTACCTACCTACCTATCATCTATTTACCTACTTATTATCTGTCATTGTAATATCAAAAGCTAAAATATTTGATGGTAAATAGTAATTCTGAAAAAAAGCAACTATTAAACAATTTAAAATAGTTAAAACATATTTGACCTGGTCTTAATATGAATACTACTAGTTTAAGAAAATATTAAAGATACTTGAGGTTTGATTAAACATAAAAATGTGCTTCATTTTATAAAATTATTGGTTTATAATAACAAATAATCTTATTATGTAAAACACATTATTTTTAATTCGTAAACTATATTTGAAACATGAATTCATTCAAGAAAAAAGTTCATTTGAATTTTTTCTTTTAAGTATTTATGAGAAGGACTTAAGAGCAGAATATCAGTTTCTTATAATTTAGAGGATGAAAAGCTGCCAACCTATATACATTTTCAGACATAACAACATCAAAATTATGAAGAAGATGAAGAAGCATCAGAGAAAAACATTGTTATCTTCTACAATCTCAGGTAGATGTTTGCCTAATAAGACAAGACTCTTAGGTAGGACCTATAATGGTTAGAAAGTGTCATTATTTATTCTGTGTTAGAGTTTTAGTTAGCACTGCCATTTCAAGAAAAAATGTAAAGTTGTTCTGTCCTGTCAGATGTTCATTTTACAATTTCATGTTTCTAGGATTCATTTTGACCCCAATGACCTTTTAACATTGTACAGATGCAGGCAGCTTCATGCATGAGTACATTCTGACATCCGTAAGATGTGGGAACTAGAGAAGAGTAAAAGTTGATTTAAAAAGGGTTTTGTGAGAAAACCTCTTTAATGACTCCATAGACTGCAGTTTCATGGCCTCCAGTATCGGCTCTGTTCTCAGCAGGCCCTGCTTACCACATTTCTCCTGAAGCCTAACCCTTGTCTCTAAAATCCATGGGAATAGAATGGTTAGTTTACTTTGGTTTGAGCCTAAATGAACTCTTTAAAGAATCTCTTTAAAGAAACCCATTAAGAATCCTCCCACCCTGAAAGTGTTCTGCCAAGACTAACTGAAAGCCGCAAAAGATTTAGGGTTGGTTCTAAATTGGAACCTGTGTGGGCCTTAAACTCAACAAAAATCCATCTTTATCAGAGGCTCAGAATATTAAACATAGGAACACAAAGTCATTTTCTAGACCCAAGAGAGTATGGGACAAAACCATGAAATCCTACAAGGGAATTCCTCAAATGGAAGATTTTTCTCTTTGTCTTTTTTCCCTTTTAAGTGAAATAAAAGAACCACAGATATTTCTCTAGAGAAGGGTTGGGTCTTAGGGAAGAAATCCAACACCTCCATTGAGTTCTTTGTAATCTGGGCCCAGCCTCTGCATGCCTCCTGTTTCTTTAAGTGAGTGTAGTGTTGACTACTCCTGCATCTGCTTATATTAGGGGAAAAAACATTGCTTTGTTCTCAAAGTCTGCAATGGTAGAAATAGCTTCCATGATAAGCACTTATTCTGTAAAGTATGCAAATAATTATATGGAATTTTAATAAATGTTCGATATTATGATGCAAGTAGTATTATTGATCACCGTGTTACTAGCCCTGTTTTTACAAGAGTCTACTGACATGTAGAAGATGTGTTATTGTCTAGACAATGCAGCTATTCAAATGGAATAGCTAAATTGCCTACTTTAAAATCTATGTTCTGCTGTCTTCCTACACATCCAAGATTCACTATTACTGTCTCAGTTTATAGGTGCTTGTAAGGACATGCCTTGCTTATCTCAGAGGCAGGATAATCCCCCCACATTCTCCCAGCTTAGTGGTTGCTCAGGTTTATCCACTGACTTTGTGAGTATATGTCCAAGACAACAGGCTGAGGCTGAACCTTAGGTCAAGTGGACTGATATCCTGTGTCATTTACCTCAAAGGTGTCTGTAAAGGGGTGGTGGAGTTATGCATGAAAGAGTTCTAGAAACCAGAAGACAATGTAAAAATAGCCCCAAATCACTGGGTTTCTCTGCCATGACTCCATACTGTTCATGGAGCCTTCAGTCTTTGGTAGGTGCTAAGTAGATTTAGACAATTGCTCATTAGTTTCTCATCAAAATTCTATAAAAATGGTACTTTAGCTTCTTCTTAAAGATGAAGTAAGATTCTAAGACTGATTTTGTTATTTGTCATCAACTGGCCTGAATTTTACTCAATTGTATCTGAGTCTGAAAAGAGAGGTCTTAAATCAGATAGATACAGATATGTGTGGTGGTGGTGGTGTGTGTGTTCATGTATATGGGATTATACATAATTGTATACATAACCATTCACATGTTATTATAAAGCCAATTTAAATAAGTCAATGTTTAGAATCCAGCCTGGGCTACATGTAATAGAAAAGGAAAAGGCACAAAACTACTTTATTTGGGACAAGGAAATAATAGCCAGTTATGTGAGGGATTACATGTACTAGTACCATTTTCTACAGTGTTAAGCTTGAGCTACTGGATATAAATAAACAATTAATTTCTAAAAGCAGTGATGCTTCACTTGAGTGTATAAAGCTTTCTAAGATGATTTCTAACCCGAGGAGGGAAAACTATTTTACTTTAGATAAGTTGTAGTTTTAGACGTTTAGAGATTTTGTAGCTCATTTCAAAATACTTTAAAAAAAAACTGTGTTATCATTTTGTTCAAAATGTATTTATTCTTCTGAACCCTGTAAAATTAGTAATAACATGGATAATAATATGTGTGCTAATAAAATATTTTTAAAAATAAATAGTTATAAATGGATCGCTTTAAGATTATCTCAGAAGTGGTCCAGATAGCTCAGTCAGTACGTGTCAAACTTCTCCAAATGATCTAGGAGTAGTTATATGCACAAACCTGGAAAGAACTGTTACGAAGGAAGAAGTTTAACCTAACAGGTCTGCCAAGTAGGGTCTTATGGTATAGCATTTGGGTTAGTAAGGACAGTGAGGATATAGGAAAATCAGGCAATCACCTTTATTGCTGTTTCCTTAGAAGGGTTAGGTAAGCCGGCTCACAATTGGCTATTCTGAATAATATTAGTATGCTCTGAGGCTTAGTAGACACCTCTAGTTGTCTGGTTCTTGGTGATTAGGTCTAGAGATAGTATGAGAACCTGGTAAAGAAGCAGGTCAAGGTTCTAACTCTGAGCCTGTGTTCAAGTGTATGTTGTTGCTGTCTGTCTAAGAACTACAATAATCCTCTTACAGTCAGTAAATTCTTGGTATCTCAAGGCATCAGAAAACAGGACACTAAAACATAATTACCATAGGGGAAGACTTTTTTGTGCTATTGCTACAAAACAGGACAGATGTTTGAATTCACATCTAAGGCATTTGTGCTGTGTATGTGGGTTTCTTAAACACTAGGTCTCTTCTGATGCAGTGTGTTAATGTTCTGTCAGGAATTCTAGCAAATAGCTTTATATCCTTAATATGTATTACAATGACATTTTAAATTTAGAGAAACAAACTACAGCAGCATTCATCATCTAGGTCTATCTAGTTTAGAGTTCTACATATGGCCAAAGAGAAATGAATAGATTTTCTTTCTCAGAATGCTAATCTGAGTGAGGGATGGTGGAAACCAGAGACTTTTCAACCTGAATTGTTCTATCTTGAGAATTTTACTGTGAATTTGGAGTAGGAAGTTGGTAGAGATTTCTCTGGGTTCTTAATAGACAGTAGGCTCTGGAATGTAGATCTACTAAAGAAGGCGGAACACAGGTAGAAGGAGTTAAAACAGAAAGATGGGAGGAGACATAGAAGGAGTCATTCCATTTTCCAAATGGTTTCATCTAACCTTCCTAAAATACCTGTGATAGGTTTTGTGCTTTCCTGGCTTCAGGAACCACAAAATTTTTCTTAGGGTATTGAAGGGCTTCAATATGAAGGGTATAGAAAGTGGTAAGGAAAGAAATGCTTTAGTCTAACCAAGATCACCTACCTTACCTGCCTTGCCCTTCAAGCTTTGAATGTTTCAAATAATAGCACTGTGTATTTTGAAGACAGGGTATGGTTAGAACATTTAGCTGTAAACCATCAAATTCAGTATGAATGTGCATAAAATGAAATATGACCTCTGGTAAAGTCAGACACAGAAACTAGTTAAGCCTTGCCACGTGTCACCCCACCCAGCAGAACATGTGGAGTACTGTCGAGAATTCTTGCATTCTTTCTGCCTACCTGGGGACTCTCTGCACTTTGTCAGCCTCTCTTCAATACTTCAGGTTCTCTTGACCGAAGAAAAAGCAAAATTTTGAAAGCTGACCATAGACATTGGGATCTTGAAAGTTAGTTAGAAAGCCCTAAATCCCCTGCTTTGGCTGTTAATAAATACTTATTAGCCACCTAGTTTGTTATTTACTGAAGATACAATACTGAGAAAATTCTGGCTTTTATTTGATAATAACAAGGCTATGTTAGCTATTAAAATGATAAAAACATATAACTCATTTTAGTATTAGCAAAGAGCCAAAAATGATTTCAAGCATATGGAGTGGATAGATATTTTCCCATGGGAGGTATTCTGGGAGCTTGGCAGTGACAATGGGGAAAATGATCAGTCTGGCGTTAGCTCTCCAGAGACTTGCTTTCCTTCAGAGTGATACTGACCTCTCCACTGTGAGAATTTGTATGTTCATGAGCTGATAGAGATCCCTATATTGTGAAAAGAAAGATTATTTTGGTAGGTTTGTCTTGTTTTGTTTTCTTTGCTGTGAAATAGTCTGTTTAGCAAATGATTAAAAACAACTTAGTTTAAGAAGGTTCATTCCTGAGATATGTGGCATTTGGTCAATATTCTACTTTAACAACAGGCAAGGAGGATACTATAGACTCTATGGGAAGCTAAGGACAGACTGAGGAATGGGATGGGTAAAAAGGACGCTTGATTTAAAAATCTGTTTTGGGAGTGTGTTTTTTTAGAGACACGATGGCAAAATATGTGACCACAGATATGGTGAATCCATATCATGTGATTTGTATCAGTGACAACTCTTCACAGGAATCTTTTTTTTAAGTTGAAAATAGATTTATTTTCATATGATATGTTCTGATCATGGTTTCCTCTCTCCTAACTCCTCCTAGATCCCCTATTACCTACCCACACACCCAACTCCATACCCTATCTTCCTCTAAAAATCACAAATCAACAAACAAAATAAAACACCTAAAATGGGACAAAACAGAAAGAAAATCAAAATAAAGCACAAGAAACAGATAATGACATAGAGACACACATTCATACACACAGAAACCCCATAAAAACACAAAATTGAAAACCATAATATATAGGCAAAGGCCTTTAAGGTTAAAGAAATGCCTAGACAAAGCATTATGAGACAAAAACAAAACAAAAACAAAATATAATAAAAATACAACAACAACAACACCTTCAAAAATACCATTGAATTCATTTTGTGTTGGCTATCTACTGCTGGGAATGGGGCCTACCCTTAAGTATTTTATACCCAGTAAGATTCTACTGGAGAAAACTAATTTTTCCTTTGAGAGTAGTATTTAATTGGTGATTGCTTGTGTGTTAGAGATGCAGGCTGTGTCTACTTTCCTTTTCAGCACTGGGACCCATCTGGCTTAGACCTGTGCATGCTACCACAGTCTCTGTGAGTTCATATGTGTTCTAGCCCTGTGCTATCTAGAAAGGCTTGTTTCCTTGGTGTCCTCCAACCCTACTGGCTCTGACATTCTTTCCACCTCTGTTTCCATAGTACTCCTAAGTCCTAAGGGTAGAGATTTGATAATGGTATTTATTTAGGAATGAATATTTCAAGGTCTCTTATTCTCTGTACATTGCCTAGTTTTGTGTCTCTTCTTGTTCCTATCTTCTGCAAGAGGAAGTGTTGAGGACTGCACTGCCCCATGCTTTGGGACTGCTATGTTGCTGTCCACACTGCACCATGCCTTGGGGCTAAGTGCTCTGGTCAAGAGAGAGAGTGGGGATAAAGGGGAAGAGACTCAAGGAATGGAGACAAGACAGAGGTTCTGATCAAGTCTCAAGTCTCCTTTACTGTCTCCCACAGACTATATTCACACCTCCTACTGACCACCACCACACACCACCACACACCACCACACACCACTACACCTACTACTACTACACCACATCCTTACAAGGAAATCCTGGGTATTTATAAGCACAAGCAGGAGAACACAGGTGAAAAATTTTACCACGTGCACCATACAGCTGGGGTCACTAAACAGCAAAACAAGCTATGTGGGACAAACAAGATATTTATCAGAGTGTGCTTCAGCTGTTGTAGGCTATTGAAAAACAAGTCTCTCATCAGGGTATATGGCTCCAGATGGCTGCAAAGTTGATAGCTGCTTTCTAGCCACTTTCTGCTTAAAGTCAGCTCCCAACAAGGAAGCTTCTCTGATGATGGCTAGGTAAGGCACATCTACAAGTATAATAGAACATCATTAGGAGTCATTTTATTGCCCCTCCCTTCTTTTAGACCAGTGGTATTTGGTTTTATTCTAAGTCTCTGGGCTATCTAGTTTCTGGTTTTTGTTTACCCAGGAAGTATTGTGTATGGGTTCCATCTAGTGTAATGGGCCTTAAGTAAAATCAGACATTGGTTGGTTATAAGGGTTTTGTGGCACAACTGTGCCAGTATATCATGTAGGCAGGTCATCATTGTAGATCACAGGGTTTGTAGTTGGGTTGGTGTTTGTCTTTATCCTCTGGTATTATACAGTACCATGAACATTAGGCAGTAGGGATAAAAGCTTTAAGTAGGTACCAGCTCAGCTTCTCTGTTTCCTGAGTTATGTAGGTGTTGTCTTTGGCAACAGGGCCTTAACTGCCACTTTGTGAAGAATCACCAGTAGCCTTAGCAATAGCCTGGGTAGTTTGGTGGTTTCCATGAGACCCCTTTGTTCAACAACATAATTAGATGTAACCCATTCCTGGTACTGAAGGTTTCATTTAGTGGCAAGAGATGTTTAATTGGGTCTTTGTCTTCCTCTTAGTGGTTGACTCTTTAGCAGGGTCCCAGGAAGAAAATGATTTGAGAGAATAACTACAGGCAACCTGCAGTGCTCATCTTATATGTAGGAAATAAACCTCTGTTGCTTTAACACCCTGAAATTTGAGGTTGCTTAAGCAAGAAAGTGAGAAGTCCAGATTTTTACAAGCATTCTGCTGAACTAGTCTGAGGAGCAGAGGAGATCCTTTGCTAACTTTGTCAGGGCTGCCATTGAGAGAAGGGGTGTGTTCATTATCCTCAATCAACACAGAGAATTCAAAAGCCACCAGCCAAGCAATTCAGATGTTCTTTGATATTCTTAAAGCTACATCACAGGCATTGCTTCTTGTTTCTTTTCTAAAAGTACTTTAGGGAAGGAAAGGATTTATCTGACTTACACATCTAGATCAAAGTCCATCATTTAATAACGTTGATCAGAAACTCAATTAGAAACCAGAAACAGAAAGTGTGAAGGAACACTGCTGAATGGCTCACTCAGGCTCATGCTCAGAAAGCTTTCTTACACAGCAGAGATCCACATGCCTAGGGAGTGGTGCCACCCACAGTGGACTGGGCCCTCCTCCACCAGTTAACAATCAAGATACCCCCTAAATAGATGCCCACAGGGGAGTCTAATCTGAGCAGTCCCTCAGACTACCTTTGCAGGTGAGTCTAGGCTATGTCAAGTTGACAGTTAAACATAACTAGGATGCTTCTTACTGTAGAGAATCTGTGGAGTTATAACATTTATTTATAGCCTCATTTGTGAGAACAATGGGGAAGAAAACCATTATACACAATATTCTTTATGTAAAAATGGTTGACTGGTGATGTTTTCTAAACAAAACACATTTCAAAGGGGCAATTGTTATTTACACTCTTCACAGGAAACAAGAAAAAATCTGCACAGTGCTTGCAGGGTGTTTGTGATATGTTTGTTTACATTTCTCTGCATAGCCTTGTTTTTAATTTTCTCAGATCCAGGTTCCCTGAGTATGCTGGATACTTTGATGTCAACTTGACACAAGCTAGAGTCATTGGAGAAGGGGGGGACCTCAACTGAGAAAATGCCACTAGGCTATAGGCAAACCTGTAGGGCATTTTCTTAATTAGTGATTGATACTAAAGGGTCCAGCCCAATGAGGATGGTGCTATTTTTGAGTTGGTGATCCTGGGTTCTATAAAGAAAGCAGACTGAAAAGCCACTTAGAGCAAGCCAGTATGCAGTACCCCTCCAGGCCTCTGTATCAGCTCCTGTCTCTAGGTTCCTACCCTGACTTACTTTAATGATGGAGTACAATATGGAAATGTAAGTAAGCCAAATAGCCCCCTCCCAACTCACTTTTGGTTATGGTGTTCCATCATAGCAATAGTAAACTTAATTAGGACATGAGTTAAATATATTATTTTTCCAAGTACTACTTACAGAAATAATTATTGTCTGTCACTCTTCTTCCTTCTCCTTCTCCTTCTCCTCTTCTTCTTTCTCTACACTTTGAGTTCTAGAGATTAGAATTCCTGTTTAATTTTCAGACACTTTAAGTAGTTTTTGAAAATTTATTATTTTGCAACAGTAAGTAAAAACAGGAGACATGAGGTAATTTAATTAGTATTAAAATTATTCAGTGACAATTCTAACTTTAAAAACCAGGAATTTAGGTTTTTTTTTTTTTTTTTTTTTTTTTTTTTTTGTGTCAGATTGGAAAGAAGAGAGCTTAGTAAAGTATAGAGTGGTAGCAATAGTTGTCTATCATTTACTGACTGTCTGCTTCAGGTCAGAATTTTATCATATAGGACTCTATTATACCCACCCATCCACCCAACCCCCAGTGACTTGGGAAGATGTTTGTCATCCTTGTTTGGGATGAGGAAATTGAGCCCTAGAGATGTCAGGCTGTCACAACAACCACATGGCTTCAGTGGGAAAAGTTGACACTTGATCCCATGTCCCTCAGATGCCACAGTCTACCAGCTTTGCTTTGTGCACACAGTCATTCTCACACTGAGCTTTGAAACGAGTTTGTCCTTTGCCTGTCATAGTTCCCATCTCAAGTTTCTTCCTCAATTACATATTTTATGTCCAAGATAAATATTTTTTCACATTAACCTCTATCTGTACAGGAAGCAGAAAGTTAAAAGTCGCATAATTGTCACAAAAACTTCTGGTGATCTTCCACGGGAAAGGGAAGTTGTGGTTTGTAAGAAGCAGGCAGGGAAACTTCAGCATGTCTGTGGGCCACTGGTCTACAGGAGAGGGAGAAAGCAACTAGGAAGGCAGAGCACATAAGTCTGTGTTTGAAATCCCTTTATAAACATTCGTGATTAATGGGGATAATTTGACTTCATAAAATATCTGTAATAATTTTTTATTCATGTCTCATTGCCTTCATCTGTAGAAGCTATGCAGCATTTTGACCACTAGATATCACTGTTGATTACAAAATAGAGTTGTGCCATCTCTGGACAAACCAAGTGTTAGTGTAGTCTTGACATTGTCCATGATGTTTACTTTAGCTAAGAGTTATGAATGGCATCCAAGATCTAAAACACATGTTTCCTGCTCACAAGGAACTTGTGTTTGGCCCGAGAGAAGAAAGTTGAACTGATGTAAACAATTACAGAGCATCACAGACTTGTATATTTATTACAACTGGTTGCAGATACTTAAGGCATAGGAAACAAGAGCTCTGAGGTCACAGGGAGAGATGCATAGAAACTGCATGGAAACTCTATGGAATTCCACAGAGTGGGACATAGGTGGTGTTCTAATGGAGGAGTAGGAATAGGATAGAGGAAGCTCAAGTTATGTCATCCTAGGGAAGTGGCAGGGTGTGAGCACTAGACTAAAGATAAAGTTTGGGCAAGGGAGATTGACCTGAGAAAGAATGGGAGTCCACTATGGAGGTGGAAAGACAGATTATATTGAACCACAAAAACCAGGGGCCTCGAACTCATTCTCTACTGACCCTGTCTCTGAAGTGAAGCGATGTGATTGAGGTTGCATTTTAAGAGGAATGGCTCTAAGTGGTAATGTGAAAAAATCTAGGGAGCATCTCTAATGAGCTCAAGCATTGCTAAGGAGGTAAGTGAACATCAACTACAGTCTCAAAGAAGTGTGGTGTGAAAGGACAAACCGAACAACTACCGTCTCATGACCACTTCCTTTTGATTACACATACTACAATGGATGGAGTTTAAAAGGCCACGGACTGAAAACTTGTTAATGGCTCTTTATGCTTTTCAGGATAAGGTCCCTCCAGGTCACTTGAACCATATAGCATCCTGTGAGCTTGTTCCTTCTTTAAGTCCCTTGACTTTCCTGTATTTTTTCATCTCTTCTTCTCATGTTCATCCTTTAGCTTTGGTTCAGCTATTGCCCCACAAAAATCATCCCTTTTTATCTCTCAGCCTCTTTGTTATACAACATGTACGGAGCATACCATAAAGTCTATTCCAATATAATATACACTTTATAATATGCACTGTTAACTTTTATTTGTCACTATAATGTAATACCTTAAATGTATTTTTACAGAGAAAAGAAGTTTATTTAGTTCTTACAGCTTTGGAGGTTCAAGGACAAGGTGCTGACATTGGAACCTTCAACTGTATCACATCGTGAAGGGTAGAAATAATAAGGACAATGCAGGAGGAAGTGCTCATACCTCAGACTGTAAGTGGGAGGAACAAGTGAGGCGTGGCTTAGGCTTTTATAACCTCACTCCAGAGGAAGCAGCACCCCCAGTTCATCTAAGCACCTGGGTACTAACCCTTGGCTTCACTTCTTAATGGCCCTTTGTCCTTGCCTAGTATCTTGAAGCTTTGATTTTTTACAAACAAGTCTTTCAGGTGTTCTCAAGATAAGAATAAACCCCAACACTCTCACAGAATCAGGAGCTCTTCCTTCATGGAAGGAATCTTTTTTCCACCCCATATCTATGTGATTGATTAACCTCAGATCACTCATAAATTTCACGGGAGCAGGATCAGTATATGAATTTTTCTCATCATTACTTTTGTTTCAATCACGATGAGAGACAAAAACCTCAGTATTTTTCTGTTCTGTGTTTCTCAAGATCCCTTGAAAGGAAGAGGAGATGGTTAATATGCTTAAAATTCAAAGTCCGATGACACTGGCTGAGAAAAGCCTAATGTTTCACCATCACTCTGAGTTGCCAGAGAGAACCATCTACAAGAGTCTTTGACATGGCATGCAATACTGAACCACTCATGTTTTGATCCTTGTATGATATAGATACATTAGTCTTTGATAGTCTGTTATAATAAAATGTTACAATTGTTGATTGATCAAGTATGATAAAACTGAACGAGTTCAAGCCATTCTAAGCACATTGTCAAAAATAATAAGGGCCTTCGTTAAAATTGTTCTGAAAAAAAATTAGGAATTGTTGGTCAAGTCATCAACATGACCTTTTATAAAAGAGATCTGTAGGGTTGCCTGGGACAAATAGCTTTCAATTAAGAATCAAACTTATGCCTTTGGACAAAGTTGGTAACTAAGCCCGCACTATAGTCAACTCATGAGTGTATGTTTTCAATGTGGCTGAGACACAAGTGTTTTGTGTGATAACAGGACTTCCTCACACCCAGCCTACAGTATGGGAACTCATGCTGATTTCATGTGAATGACAACTTCTTTTCTAAGCTGCATGTTGTTAACCTCTCCTTACAGTGACCCCATGCAGCTAATAGTGAGATTAGATCTGGACAAGAGCAGATTCAGTTATAGAAAATTACATTATTTACATTTTATATTATTTTTATATTCTTAGAGTTTTTCCATGTACTGCATTTAAAATATATTCCAAGTCACATTTTTGTTCCATGTGCTTCTCCATATGCTCTCCAAACACCTTCAACCTCCCAAACTTTACCCCCATGCTGAAGTTTTCCCTTTTTGTGTTGAATTCAGATGCCATTGTGTTGCTGTCTTTGCAAGCAGACTGTGGGAAATGACTCTTCTTGACTTACATATTAGATCCAAAATGCACTGTGGCTTCATGTGTGTGGGTCTCTGAAGGATGCTCACCCTTGGATATACATTAAGGGCAGGGTACCGGGAGATCTAGCAGCCCATCTATCTTCCCAGCATAGGTCTCAGCTTGCCTGTTCATACTGGCTTACATGTAAGTGCATGTTCAATTCTTGCTCCCATCTTCATCCTACCACAGATGATACTGTGCTAAGCACAGTTACGCTGACCTCATCCAAATTGCAGCTTTATGAGCAATGTGACTGTTACTATAAGGCACCGAGTTTCTGACTCACTTGTAAGTAACTGGAGAAATGGTACAAACTGATAAAAACTACATTTAAGCTTGCCTTTGCTCCTTTCAGTTGTTGTTTTATGGACTTGAAATAACCTTTTCTCTTAATTTATTCTACTGTCTAAGCATCAAGTCTTTGTGAATCAATTAAGACATGAATCTTAGGAGACATTCTTCCATAATCTTTCATCACATATCTCTCTGTGTATGAATATTTATTACAGATCCAGTCAAATGGTTGCCAGGGTGCATTTACATGTCTCTACACTTAGCTTTTTATTATATATTTTTTGTGCCATGAACCTTTGTAGATCCAGATACTAAAACAGTGCCTGGTTCTACCACTTTTGTGAGTTCCATAAGTTAACAAATATCTCTAATTCGCCTTTTCCTTATCTGTGAAAGAAGATAAGAAATCTTGGGGTGTGGGACTTAAAGAATAAACTCATCCATGGTGCTGGTACAAGGCAAATGCAACATTAATTCTGCTGTGATTATTATTAAAGTTACCTCAAAATAGGAGAAAACTTTCTATATTGCAGGAAGCAGGTTGAGTTGATACTGCCTTGAGATCTTGTCTTCAGAATTCTGCACTTCATGTTCCTGCTCCTTGGGAGCTTAGAACTCATTGCCTTTTTCTCTCACCATGTAATTTTCTTTACACATTGCTTTCTGCAGGAGGGCAGGTATACCTTAGAAAAGACGTGTCAGTTAGATTTACGATTAGTTTAAACTCATACTGAACATATAAATCTTAAGGGCCAAGTGCTTGAGGCAGATAATACACATTTTAAGTTCAAAAGCTTGTTTGTGGTATAGGAATACAAAGTTTTGAAAGTAATAAGAAATGAGGATTTTTGCCAAGATCTGCAGAAACTATTGTGATACTGGGATTCAAAGATTCCCTCACTCACCATCACTTCCACATCTTACACATAGGAAAGAACTGACATGTAGCTTAGAGGTCCATGGTTTGTCTAGGGGAAACTACAACCTCTTAGAAGCCCTTTGATTATAGTGTGGCTGAAAGAATGGACTCATGATGGAGTGATCAAAAGCCTGAAATAAGACCCCTTAGGGTATTCCTACAGCTTGTGAAAGAAAGGATCTGACAGAGGTACAGAGAGCTGCGGGACTGAACTTGAAGGAACCTGGGGCAAAGCAGATGTGGAGTGTGTGTGTGTGTGTGTGTGTGTGTGTGTGTGTGTGTTCAGAGCAATGACTAGAGGGTATTATCAGTATCTACCAGGCATGAGAACACACACTCTTTGAAAAAAAAATTTACAGCTCTTTGGACAGCAGATCTTACAGAATTTGGTATGATGTTAAATTTACAGTTGCAGGTGAATGACTTCAGTATAACTTATTGGTCAGACACTCCTTTTGTCTTCAGCTACTCCCCTTTCAAAACTTCAAGTCAGTTGTCAGCTTGGCTATAACCAGAGAATGACATCAAGGCTCCTCTGCCAGCTTAGTGGGTTTATGGCCACCTAGTGACCATTTCCTGTTAATAGCCCTTCATCAGTGAGAACCTCTTGCATGTGGTTTTCTGGTAGTCTGAGCCAGCTCCCTCCAAGAAGCCAATGCACAGGCTTCCATGGAGGCCATCGGAAGTGGCTTCTCCTACAGCTGCCTGGTTAACAGGAATTGCAGCTCTCAGCAACCTCACCCATCTTATCACTTTCATCTGGAAGAGCACATGCTGTTCTCGAGGATCTTGGCAACAGGCTTTATGAGAAAATTTTGTGCAAGTTGTCTTTCCAGTTATAGCTAAACCACGAGGGTCAAATTCTACTTTGTACTCAGGATTCATGGGTGAATACTGCTGCAGAAACTGTGTCATCCAGAGAAAGAAAGCACCCACAGAAGGAAAGCACAGAAGAAGCAGAACCGAGAGGCACTGATCAACCTGGTCACTTTGTTGCTCCTGCTTCTACATTTGCAGAGGAGCGGTATATTCTCTGTTCTTCAGCTTTCTTTGCTCTAAAGTAACCAAGAAGTTCTTGCCTTGGGCTAAATGAGAAAACAGGACTAATCAAGCACAATGCCTGGCACATTGTGGGTTCCAGTGAATGTTGGTCTTGTTAACCATGTTTATTGTTAATGCTAATATTCACAATGGCAGGAATATTGTGAGTCCTAATTGGACCCACACAGGCACTTTCTAATGCTCTGTATTCTTTGTAACCAGAGCATTGATTGTGCACGACTTGGGAATTGCAATCATTTGGCTTGAACACAAGGGAATGGTACTTTTTAGGATGCCCACAGGTGAACATGTCCATCTTCAGCTGCAAAACATGAGGGAAGCAGCCTGTTGCCTCCACACTGGCAGGCCAGAGTGTAGAAGTCTTGAAAGAGGACAGTATCTGCAGAGTCTCCTGCAAACACAGGCAGAGCAAAGTTCGGGAGGGCTGGTTCACTCTTCCACAACCATTTTGTGTAGTGTCCTTGTGCCAAGGGTCATTTTCAGAAGTTATGTTAACCACAGTCATGTGGTCTTTTGTTGCAAATTCTGGAGATTATTATTGTTATTACTTTTTGATACTGGAGACTGAACTCAGGGACTTATGTGTGCTAGCCTTGTACTTACTGGTGAGCAATACCCCATCTTCCTGTAAAGGACTGACTCACTGTTCATACCAAACTGTACTCTTATAGCTTTTACCCTGGGGAGGTTTTTTTTTTTTTTGTGGATAATTTTTTTTGCCATACTTAATATATCAAATATTATGCATCAAAAATTTGATTAAAAAGATTAGCTGTGACCTTTTAAGGAATAATAAAGATTATTGAAAAATGGACTTTGAGAGAGGACTGATTCGGCCAAAGCCTGGCTCTCCACTGCCTGTTGTATACCTAGAATGTCTGTCTTAACTGATCTGTGCTTCATAGCTTGCATCCATAAAAAGAGATATATTATTAAGGTTTAGATCAAAAGATTTATTTTACACCAGAGTTAATGGAATTTATTTCTCCTAAGCTTTCAGAAAGGTACTTAGAACTCCAAAAGCGATATAAGTACTTTTCCAAAGAGTTATTTTCTTTTTAATTATGTGTGGGGGCCTGTGTGTTGGTTATGTGTGGTAAGTACAAGACCAGCAGAGGCCAGAAGATGGTGATGGATCCCCTAATACTGGAGTTATAGGCAGTTGTGAGCTGCCATGTGGGTTCTGGACTCAGGTTCTCTGGATTCACAGTAAGTGCTTTTAACAACCAAGCCATCTCTTCATCTCCCCCTTTAAGTATTTTCAAGTGAATGAAGTGACAGGTTTAGCTATTGACAGTTTCATTTTCTATTGGTTTCTTGCACAAAGTATAATTAGCACTTGTTCTGATTTTGTAGTTGTTAGATTTTGAAAACAAGATGCAAGTTTTACTCAGCTTTAAAAGTCTTTGCTATGAGTAGAATATTTATGATGCCATCAGTCATATCAATTATAAGTTAATGATCTTCAAGTTCTATCAAAATCATTAGAAAATGCTGAATAATTCTCTTTAGTTTTTTTTTTTCAGATTATTCTGTATCCACTATGGAGTATGCCATTATAATCTAATTTTTAAATACTTAGAATCACCTTGTATTACAAGTTGTATTAAAACAAAATGAAAATAGCAGGTCAAATGTCAAGTTAAGCATCAATGGGGACTGTCAGAACATGGTTCTGCATGCTTGTGGAAAATGCCAAGAAAACACGACAAGAGTCTTATGACCTCAGTTTCTTCAAAATTACAAAATTGACCTTGGAATGTGCTTTCGTCTCTGCTTAGATATAGTGGATAGAAGTGAATTTGCTTTAGATTATTCATTACAATTGGTTAATGTGATTTGTTTATATGCAGCTATGGTCAAAACAAAACAAGATAGAGGCTTCTGTACCAAGTGTGGCTTATCCTTGTGATTGGACAATTTACTCATGTGAATCACACCCCTCAGACTATAAACTGTCTGGTGCACTGAATAAAGTTGTCTACTGCATGAGACTTTAGTCTGCCTCACTTTTAGCTTCCATTCCCCCCAGGCCCCACTGCTTCTTGAGTGGTAAACAGGGACAACAAAGCAGCAGAAAAAGTCCTGTCGTAATCTTTCTCTTTTACAGAAGTGCTCATCTGCTCTCCATGAGACCTGTTATTTATGAGGCCTGTAATCAGTCACCCAGCAGATGGTAAGTGTGTGCCCACCACCTTCTGGGCACAGGATACTGTGAGGCACAAAGGGCAAAGTCCTGGCCTCATAGAACTTTCTTCTTAATGGTGGAACATGGACAAAAGCAGACAAATACATCAATTATATTTAAGTGACAATAAGTGTCTGTAGAAAAGAAAAGCAAATTAGAGAAGATGTGATTAGATTAGAGCAGATTAGATCAGATGTGCCTGGGTGGGAACTGGAGAAGCTCCATGGTGGTGTTTTGGGTGTCTGAAGGGAGAATGCCAGCAGGGCAGGCCTAGCCACTGCATACAAACTTATGGAGACTCAGATCTCGGAGTGACGGTTTGCCTGAGATAATCTATGATTTGTTGGCCTCAGCAACTTATGAGCCTGTGACTCTCACTCTGCATGTCATGGAAAAGTAATGGAAATTCTTAGGTAAAAGAATGACCAGACCCCACCTCAGCCTTCTGAGTAGCTGAAATTGCAGGTGTGTGCTGACACATCCTGGTATCTAATTTTATAGGACATAAGACAGAACAAAAGATAGTTATAGTTTTCCCAAATCACCTAGCTTACAGGACAGGGTATCGGTAGACAACACAGGCAGCACACTCCAGTGTCTGTTTACTTGGGTCAGGTCATTCTTTTGCCACACATTGCAGCATGCCATACCATGTCTATTCTTTCTTTAATTCTAGAGCTACAGGAATCATACTAAGATGTCTATGCCAGGGAGAATATGCTATGAAAGGCATTGTGCTTCTTTGCTAGTTAAATGTGAATCGTGGAATAGCAATGACCTGTTAAAAACAGGAAGGCAGGAAGCACTGTACGTAGATGATAAACTTGGGACTGGAACCCAAACATTCTCATGTTATCCTTACATCAGAGACCCAGTAAGCAGCTAAAAGAGTCAGATGTAGATACTTACAACCAACCAATGGAAGAAGCTGGGGATCCCTGTGATTGAATTAGGGAAAAGTTGGGACAAGCTGAGGAGGAGGATGACCCCATAGGAAGACCAGCAGTCTCAGTTAACCTGGACTCCTGAGATCTCTCAGACACTGAGCCACAAACCAGACACTAGCTGATATGAGGCCCCTGACACATATACAAGCAGAGAACTGCCTGGTCTGGCCTCAGTGAGAGAAGATGCACCTAACCCTTGAGATGCTTGAGGCCCCAGGGAGTGGGGAGGTTGGGTGGGGTGGAGTTGGGGGGATGGGGACATCCTCTTGGAGACAGGGGAGAAGGTATAAGATGAGGAACAGTCAGAGGGCAGACTGGAGGAGAATAAAGACTGGACTGTAAAAATTATTAAAGAATAAAAAAAAATCAAGGACATTTATAATTCTCTGAGTGAAGCATTTTCTTCTTTTACTGCTTTAAGAAAGACCTCTGGCTTTCCCAGCACATCAGGTAAGTGGATAACTGGTGGATCCTTTTGCATTTCATTGTTGTTTTCTATTATTCAAGACAGAATCTAGGGCTACAGAATTGCAAGGCAAGTACTCCACTTCAGAACTGTATCAACCCCGTTTTTACTTTTGAGAATGAGTTTCACTAAGTGGCCCAAACTGGCCCTGAACTTACTCTGTATCTTATACAGTCTTTGAACTTGTGATCCTCCAGCCTCATCCTCATGAATAACTGGTATTACAGGCCTGCACCACTATCTCTGATTTTCCTCTGTTTAATATTCTCACTTGTCGCGACCCCCCTCGACCAGCAAGGAAAGACTTGAGCAACTGGATCCTTCTCAACACCTTTATTGAAGCACTTCATTCATCATTTACCCGGGGACCTTGAACACCCGGAGCGTGCTGCTTATATGCTTAGCCCTGGTCGGGGAATGCACGTGGAGGTGTGCGATCAGTCAGAATTGCAGTGCTTCATTAGCATATCCCACTCTGGAGGGGTTGGTGTCAAACTGAGTTGGCCCAAGGGTGATCGCATGTGCAGTGCATTTGTTTACCAGTAGATCATACCAGAAGCCAGCGCCATCTTGACCAGCCGAGTCGGGGCGGTGGCCTACACTCACTGACTCATGCCTCTCAATATATACATCCTTGTAGCTGTCTATTTCTACAAAAGAGATCTTTCCTTCATGACGTGTCTATGTTTCCTTCCTATAATTTTTATGTAGAGTAATAACCATGTTAGTTTTGTTTATGAATGAGAGTATTGGGTACTTTTTATTTTATTTTTTAATGAATAAGACTATTGAAAATGTTTGAAAAGAGAAGATGGTGCTTCTTAACTCAGTCTCTGTCAATGTTATACTTGACTTGATCTACCTAGGACAGGCCCTTCACTGTGAGTGTCCAGGAAGTTCTAAGGTGTCTGACTCAGTAGCAATCCTGAGTCACTCATTAGATTTCTCATTTTATTGCTATTTAAATGTTTATAATGGAGCCTTCCTGAAATTTGCTAGTCATTTCCAAATAGAAAGCAAGCCAACAAAAAACAGTTTTCCATGAAGCCTGTCATTGAACTGAGTAAAATCAACTTGAACTGTTACTGTAACAGTCTGTAATAGTCTGAATTCAGAGTATATTTGTGCTTTCCATGAACAGTGTCCAAATGGAAAGGTTGAAGAGCTATAGTAGAGAATGTTCTAACTTTGAGAGGAACTGCAGTCATTTCCTGTTTTGAGACATATGAACTATGCAGAAAAGTTATACTTTTGTTGATTTTGGTTGAAAAATCTATTTGATTATAAGGGTCTTTCAGTGGTTTTGAAGTCTGATTTAAGCAAACATTTCAGGAAGAAAGTAAGAGAAAGCATTTGGGGAATACGGAGGAGAGGTGAGACTCACCTTACCTACCCCTGACACTTTTGGTGTCTTCCTCTGTCTTTCCATGTTTATTACTTTTTATTATAATTATTATTTAGGGAACTATCTGTTGATAGTAATTGTTTATTCTAAGTAGCAAGCAGTCTTTATGAAAACTCCCTTAGTTTTGAGATCATAATTAAATTTGTATTTGGAGTTAGTCTAAGTCATATGTGGTACAAGCATTTTGGGAGGGATGTATAGTAAAAGTAGGTGACAAGATTTGTTGTTGAGAACCTACTTCATATTACTGTCTTTCTGTGCCTAAGATTGGCACTGTTGCCTTCCTAAAGCAGGTACTACTTCTTTCTGTAAAGCTTGTGTTAATGAATAATAATTGTTTATATTATGGGGCACAGAATAATGCATATATACATGTGAAATGATTAAATCATATAAATTAGAATATCACAAATAGTGCTTCAGATTTATTATTTATTCCTTCAGTATAACAGAAAGCTTGTATCTTTAACCAATATCTCTCGGGTGCCCAGACTCATCAGCCACTGGCAGTCACAATTCTGAGTTTTGGTTCTATGTGTTCATTAATTTTTTAAAAAGGAGTCTACATATAAATAAAAAAAATCTGGTAGAAGATACTCTTTGCTAACAGATCTTGGGGGCTGTGATGTTCTGTAACTATCCCATCAACTTAACAGCAAAATAAAAATCAAAGTAAAATTTCTAAGCTTAGTTGTTATGATACCTGTAGTAAATCATTAATGTTATCAAAGATTTATAATGATTCTAAGGCAATGTCAAGGTTCCAAAAATAACATGAAGTCAACATTGCTTTTTGTTACTTGTTGAGAAATTAGAACACTAAGTGAATAGTAAAATCACTTTGATAGACTAGATGTCCAATACTAGGTCAGATCAGGACAATGATGGGAAAGAACAGGGTATGTGCTTATTTATTCAATTTGGTGAGGCCCACCACAAGGCAACTTGGGTTAGAAAATGGTATTCTTGACTGTTCAGGATTTACAACTCTGTATATAGAGTAAAGGCCAGATGAGAGACACCGAAAATCCAAGGAAGATTTTTCTTTTTGCCATTGATGGTAGATGTTAATGAGGAGACAAATGTATCTTGGCTGTGTTAGCAGGGGCCATTAGTACCACTGTCAGTTTCTCATTGTCTGCAGAAAGGAAAGACATGAAAGCCCCTTGAAAAATATCACAGGGGAGGAATGGAGATGCTCTGAGAGTCAGGGATCAGATAAGATCTAGAGAGAACACACTGGAGAAAGATGGTCACAGGGGTCCCGAGAGTGTGCTAAGTGTAAGACAAACTCCTCTTTCATGAAATCCTTCAGACAATCTTGTAATGATCCTGATACTTCTGCCTTAAGGAAGGAAGAACCCAGGCTTAAGGACACTGAGCACGTGTCCCAGGGACTCATAACAGGCAAGAACAGAAAAGAGTTCACCTAAGGAGGGATGGGGCAGTTTTAATTGCACATTTAATAGAGAAAATGAAGGGAAGGGGGGATATTTTCTCATCTTTTGTACCGTTTGAGGGCAGGAGAAAGAACAATTAGGATATGGAATTTAAAAGTTAGATTTCCAGATACCATAAGGAAGGGTTTTCTAAGTTTGGAAATAACCCCAAGAGGAAAAAGGTGGTTTGTGAAAGTGAAATGTGTATCCTGGATACACTCAGGTGGAGAGTAGATGGCTGCATATCAGAAATGCTGTGGGGGGGGGGGAACTCAGCTTGGAGTGGGAACGGGATATTATATCCCTGCAGTTTTACATCCTGTCCTAGTGGTCTGGGGTCCAGTGTAGTTGGAAATATAAAAGGTAAAGGCTCATTCTTGGGTAGCTCTTGTCTTCCTGGGAACCACAAGGATAATGTGTTCTCAATTATCATCAAGTGGCAGAAACAGTTTGTCAGTGGTAGTAAACATTTTCATGCATGCTCACATTTTGGAGGTGGGTGGATACAGAGCTCTGAATTTATGGTAAAGATTTAGTTAGACATAGGGAGTGACAGAGAAGAGCTTTAAAGTGATTTTTAAAATTAGCATTGGCATCCTCACTTGTATCTATGTCTTTCTGTCATTATCACCACCTTGGTATCCAAGGCCTAGTGCTTGACACATATCTAGAATTCCATCGGCCTGAGAACACACATAGATAACTTTAAAAAAAATCTCATGTATTTATCTAAAAGTTGTTTAAATATAGAACATAGTCGGGTTATCACAGAGTATAGAACATATGCTCAGGATGTGGCAATAGACAGTGCCAAAGAGAACATTAGCAATCACATATTCACACATCAATTCAAATGGACTAAAATATGTTAATGATTTCTAATCATCAGTTTTTATTATTATTTAACTTTTAATATATATATATATATATATATATATATATATATATATATATGTAATCATATACTATAATGGGTTTCTCACTTAAAGAAATGTTCAACACTTTTGGCCGTCAGGGAAATACAAATCAAAAATAACTGAGATTCCATTTTACACATGTCAGTATAGTTAAGATCAATAATACAAGTGACAGCTCATGTTGGTGAGAATGTGGAGCAAGGGGAATATGCCTTCATTGCTGGTGGGATTCCAAACTTGTGCAGAAACTATGGAAATCAATATCAGAGTTCCTTAGAAAACTGGGAACTGATCTACCTTAAGACTTACGTATACTGCTTTTGGGCATACACCCAAAAGGTGTTCCATCCCTCCACAAGGACACTTGCTCAACTATGTTCTTTGTTGCTTTATTCATAATAGCCAGAAACTAGATGTCTATCAATCAAAGAATGGATAAAAAAATGTGGTACCTTTACACAATGGAGTATTACTCAGCTTTTAAATAATCCTGAGTGAGGTAAACCAGACCCACAAAGACAAATATGGTATTTACTTACTTATAAATGGACATTAGCTGTTAAGTAAATGATAATCAAGCTATAATCTATAGACCCAGAGAGATTAGGTAAAAAGGAATGCTCTAGTGGGAAACACATGGATCTCCCTGGGAAGGGGAAATAGAATAGATTCTGTGTGTGGACTGGAGGTGGGGGTGGGGAAAAGAGCAGGCGGGATAAGGTTGGGGAAGGATGAATGAAGAAAAAGAGGATGAAAAGAGATGGCTGAGGTTGGAGGAGGACATTTGAAGGGTGGTGTGGAGACCTAGAGCAGTGGAAATGTCCTGGAATCTATGAGGGTGACCCCAGGCGAGGCCTCCAATGGTGGGACTGGGCTGCATTTGGTGCTGATGCTAGGGAGAGGATTGACCTCAGCAAACTGACACTGGGGCCTCATTGCCAAAGACAACATCCACAGAGCTTATTAAACATAGAGAGGTGGAGCCTTTACCCCTATGTTCTAGTCTCTTTAGCATGGGAAGGTGCTATGCAGAGCTTGGGGAACCCTGCAGAAGAGGTGGTGGACAGGGTAGGAATCAGATGGTATAAAGGATACCAGGAGAACTGAATCAACTAAGCAGAGCACATACGGGTTCACAGAGGCTGAAGTGACAAGCATGGGGCATGCAAGGATGAGGCCTGCAAGGGTCTGGAGTAGGTCCTCTGCATGTTTGATAGGGTTGCTAGCTTGGTGTTTCTGTGAAAGTCCTTACAGTGGGAGTGGGGGTTGTATCTGATGCTTTTGCCTGCTCTGGGAACTCTTCCTACTATTGAGTTGCCGTGCTCAGACTTGTTCAGACTTGATATGAGGATGTCTTTTTTTTTTTTTTTTCTGTGTTTGGTTTTTATCTCTTGGAAGTCTGCTCTTTTCAGAAGGGAAATGGAGGGGTAGTGGATCTTGGGGAGAGGGGATATTGAGGACAGCTGGAAGGAGTGCAGGGAGAAGCAATGGGGGGTCAGGATGAGAGAAGAATCCATTTTTAATAAAAATTAAAAATTACAAGTAAAATATAAAAATACAGTGTGTTTATGTGTGTGTTGCTTGTGTGTGTCACATTTTTGTATGTACATGTACAGGTGCAGATACATATGTTTGATGTTGATGTTTTTCTTCACTGCCCTCTCCTCGTGTTTTAGACAAGGTCTCTCACTGAACCTGGAAATCATTGATTTGGCTAGGCTAACTGACCATTACCCTTCAGTGATTTACCTATTTCTGTACTTCCATTGCTACAGTTCCATGTACTACCATCACAGGATTTTGAATACATGCCAGGGATGTATGTATGTAACCTAGGACTTCATGCTTGTGCAGCAGGCACTTTACTGAATAAGCTCCCATCCCAGTACCAATGATAACCTTCATTGTGACATTTTTACACATGTACATAATTTTTACACATGTACATAGTTTGATCATAGGTACTTTTCATATGGTTCTCTTTTATTTCTGTTACTTATGTTCCTCTACTCTTTCCAATATAGAGTTTTGAGTATACTGTTAACAAAACAATACAAACATAAAAACCATTTCCCAATTGGTTGACATATTGTTTTTTTTCTTTCTTTTTAAAAATTCTATATTTTATTTATTCACATTTCAGGTACCATCCCCCTTCCCCATTCCCCCCACCCATTAATCCTCTATCCCATCCCCACATATTGTTTTTTTTTAAATGAACAGTAGCAGAAGGGTTTAGATGAAAAACCAATTACTATGCTATAATTTTTTGAGGTGAATCTGCTTTTTTGTTTTTCAGTAAGACTTTCCTGCATTTTTTCTTATTCACTTATGATGGAAATATCAGTTTACACTGAAGATGCCAGGAAAAGATGACATATAAAGTAAGGGATGAATTAATAACTTTATTAGAGTATGACTAGATGAAATACTGTTGATTCTGTTTGGCTGAGAAAAATGGTGAACACATGCTTTCTGAGTTATGTAATGATTTTCTGGAGGTTCATCAGCTACAAAAGAACTAAAGCAAACACAGTACAATGCAAAGACAAAGACAATAATCTATTTGCTTTTTTGGCAATTAAATAGGAAAAAAAGGAATTTACTTTTAATAGAGTTCCTCAGAAGTATGAATACATAAATCACATAAATTCAGTTCTTTTGGGGGGGGGACTGGGAGTGAGGCTTAATTTGATTCAGTTAAGTGAATGCTAACTTTTTTGTAATATCCTGAGTGCATCCTTGTAGAAGACATGAAAATGAGATATGTTCTTCATCTCAAAGAGTTTTCCACCTAGTACAAGATCTACCAAAGGGTGTAATAACTACTAGTTGGACACATGTTATCCATACTATAAATGCTATATGATCAAAGAAAAGATAAGTTCAGAGGGTAGAACGCTCCCTTCCTATTTGGGGTGGAGAAATAAATAAGGCTTTATAGAAGAAATGACATGTGGGAGGAAAAGAAAGATATTTAAAGGACAAAACAACAATGAAATAGAAGGCAGGAAAGCAACTAAAACAGGATGACAGGAATCTTGAACCAGTTCTGAGACAGAATGCCGGGTTGGGTGGAGCACTAAGAAGTAGGTGACAGTGCAAAGGCATAGGCTGATGCCTCATTCAGCAAACCCCTGAAGGCCAGTGAGTATATACTTAATTTTCCTAAGTAAATGAGTGGTGATTAAAACATGAAATTGAGGAAATGGCCAAACAGTTTGGAATGAAAACATGAAGAAAGCACTGCTCAGAGGATGAAGCAAGCAGTACACTTCAGCATCACATAATTACTACAATTATGCTTCAGTCATTGTGTAAGTGTATAATATAATGGCAGGTTTCCTGGCATTTAGAAGACACATGTCTAGAAGATGAAATCCATTTTCTGATCAGTACAAACATACACACAGAGCACAGATACATCTTAAAGCAGAAGATAGGCTGGCTGGAGGATTCGGATGATAGCTGGCATAAAAACAGAAGCATAGCTTGGGAAAGAGGCTGAAGAAGAATCTACATGGGAGACAGTGCAAGATAACTCTGTACATGACTTCAAAGATAGATGACAGAATATCAAAGACAGGTCATTCAAAAGTGAAAGGAAGGTATCTGGAGTAGGAGAAAGAAAGGGCTGCGGAGGGCAGAGCAAGCATTTCCATTTTGAAGATATGTTGGCTGTGTTGGCTGAGCATCAGGGTGGAAACCTCAAGCATGAGGGTGAAGTACTGGCTGGGAGGGTGGGGCAGAAACGAGCTAGAGACGGCCGTGTAAATATGATGACTGAGTCTCAAGGAGTTCATGCGATAGCAAGAAAGCCTTCGGAGAGAGGTGAGCAGAACACAGTGGATATAACGAGCAACCCTCATTTCAACCACATTTTGCTCTTTAGTTGCCAAAGGCTTAAGAACAGATCTTGCAAGAGTAGCCTGCATTCTTAGAAATGCGGGTGTTATATAGCTCCGTTCCTTTTCGGTTCCTGCCAACCGTCAAATGTAGTCAGAGAGCTAAGTTTTCTAAGTAAACATGCCATGTTTTCATTACGAGATTAGATGGGAGTGTTGACGAGAGAGGCATTCTGACCAAAAGTAGGATCACTGATGGCTTAGTAATGTTTGAATGGGGGAATGGAAACACAGAAAACATTATAGAGAAAAACGGAGCAAAACCCAACTGAGAATATTCTTACTGGACCCTCTCATGTACTGCAGGTGGTTCTCTCTGCCTTCCATTTGCACTGCTTTTCTTAATCTGATACTAAAATTAATTTATATTTCCTAAGTGCACAAAATCAATGATTAGGGAAAATAGATGAAAGTTGTATTGGTTGGCAGAAGGCCATGCGGAGAAAAGCACATTTTCCTTGAATAGAGAACTAGGACTTGCCCTCATATCTGTCCTGAGAGGGTCTCTTCATACTTTAGGATCCAGCAGAGATATGTATTAGTCTGCTGTCAGACTCACCTTCCTATGGTTGCATCAGCAGCCAGGAGGGTATGTGTTCCACAATTACAATTGGAATTGATTATTAAATAAACTTTTCTGTAGCTTAGACATTGTTGTTATACTTTATGATTTTTTTTAACTGTTAACATTGTAGAGTGTTTGAATTTATTTTCTGGTAACAAATTAACAGAGTCTGAAGAGTAAAAAACATCATTTTCATCAGGGTAACTTTTTACAGAGACAGTTGCATTGAGTGCATGCTTCAATGTAGTCATCAGCTTGGACCGTGATGCTTTCAGAGGCTCCAACTCCAAAGAGTCTTGGTGCTGAGATGACACATCTGCAGAAACAGGAAGAGAGGCTCAGTAGCTTTATGTGACACAGTCTCACAGTGCTGGTTCAAGTTCCCTCACTGTAGATTTATTTCCAAATAGGTATGTCTAGAAGCTATACTTTAAGTTTGTAATCTATAATAAACTTTAGCATAATTTCTGAGGAGAAATTACTTGAAATTAAATCCTGAAAAATAGAGCTGAGAATATGATTTATAGTTAAAAACACAATGGATTCACCGGTCTATTCTATCTGAAAAGGACTTAATATGGCTATAATAACATTAACATTTTATATGCTGATTTAAAAATAAAAACATGAAAATGTTGGGGGTTGGTTCTAATGCTTTGAATTAATTAGAAATCTGCATGTCCAAACGATGAAGGTTCTTGTCCCCAATTGGTTTTTGATAGGTCAATAAGGGCGGAGAGAGAGAAAGAGGGGCAGAAACTTTAGATTTGAACTGGGCTAGGAACTGGGAGAAAAGAAGGCAGAGAATTGCCATGACTATTGGGGCTGGGGGAGGATGGGACTTAAGAGCTGCAGAAGGGAAAGCTAACCAGCCATGTAAGAATGCAGGTAAGTGGCCATTGGCCACTTCCTCAACTGGGCCTGAGGTAGCTGGAGAGGGTTTAGGAGTCTCAGAAGTATCCAAGGAAAGTGTTTGCTAGCAGGGGAAGATTTAGGAGTGTCTAGCCTTTGAGCTTCTTACAGTGTATCAAAAATTAACTGGCGTGTGTGTGTGTCTGTGTGTGTGTGTGTGTGTGTGTGTGTGTGTGTGTGTGTGTGTGTGTATGTGTGTGTGTGTGTCTGTGTGTGTCTGTGTCTGTCTGTCTGTCTGTCTGTCTGTCTGTCTTTCATTCAAGAATCCAGATTGCTCCTGGGCAGATGTGTGCCTGTGACTCACCAGGACCCAAAGCAGTTTAGCTAACTCACTGCTACACAAAAAACTAGGTTGATTTCCACATGTAAGTGGGCTCAGTTTTTCCCCAATGAAGAAAAAAAAAAAATGTCAAATGGGTACAAGTCACTGGTTGCCATCTGTCTTCTGATGGCAGAATGAGGTAACATCACTAATCTTTTCTGTCTTCTGATGGCTGAGTGAGATGACACCACTAGTGTTTTCTGAGACAAAAAATGATGACTCTGTGCTCTCACTTTTTTTTTTTGTGTGTGGTGGGTTAAATAAGAACATATCTATAAAAGCACCCAGCATGCCTCTACTCAAGAAATAATGATACTCACTAAAGTAGTTGAAAGAAAATGATTTTAGAAGTATGTGTTATATCAGTGGCTAAAGATAAATCTACAGTACAAAAGAGCCAGGAGACTATCTAAAAACAAAACAAAACAAAAGCAGGAAACTAATCCGAGCTGACAAAAATCATGCATTATTAGAGGTTAGTAGAGATCTACTTGAAATTTAACATTCTAACCACTTTTTGTAAACATGACTGTTAAGAGCATTAAGTGTACCTGCTATGCTCCCAAATGAACTATAATGCCTTTAAAAAAGTAGTAAGCTTTATCTAAATTATTTTATTTAAATGTATTAATATTACTGATAAATATTAGCACATTAACACTTTACAAATAGAAATGTGTAAATTATTAATGAATGTCCAATGTAAATTAATATTTGTAAGACAAAATCAAAGAGAAAAATTTGAAACTTTGTAAAGTTTCAAACCATTCGAGATGTAACATTTATGGGTTGGAATGTTCTTTTAAAAATATAATTTTAGCGATCAAATATATCTGAAAAAACTGCTTTTATTTTAATGGTCTGGTTCTTCAAATATTTAAATTTGAACAATCTCTTCTTATGCATTTCAAAATTGTTCTAAATTATTATTCCACATTTTTGTTTTACAGATTAAAAGACAAACATAAAATTATATTACTGAAACAGAATTGCATTTAATACATAGCTTTTCATAAATTATAGAAAGATTGTGCATTGAATTTTCTTCCTTAATGCCATGAATTTCTATGTAGAGAAACTAAACCAGTAAGTCCCACACCAATGTGCATCTAAACCCACCAACAAGACTCCTTAATTAAAGACAGCTCATGAGCTGCAGTTGTCAGGAAGCACATTTGAGTGTTCATTAATACACTTTACCCAACAATTCTGTTACAATACTGAAAGAAATCTAAAAACAGGCACAGTGGACAAGAACCTGATTCCTTAAGAGTGGGAACTCAGAAGGAGAAATTGATGGTGACTGAAAGGTTTGATGGACTCACCAGCTAAAAATTTTTCTTAGTATAAAAGTTTAATCCAATTTTCATTTACATACATTTTAAAAAACTGAAATATTTGCAGATTTCTCTACCTTTGTTTAAAAACACTGGACTCCTAGTGCAGTGTGTGTGTGTGTGTGTGTGTGTGTGTGTAGGGGCGGGGGCGGGGGCGGGGCGGGGCGGGGCGGGGCGGGGCGGAACACTAATGTTTGGAGAAGTCTTGCTTCAGCCTTCTCTGAGGATTCTGGGAGGCCTGTTGGCACATGCTCTGTACACATGAAGACCTGCTTAATCTCTGCAGTTTCCTCTTACAGTTTATTCTCATTTCACAGACAGGACTCTCATACTTCTCTGACTACATCTTTTATTCTACTTGGATAACTAGCTGTTCCTCTATCTACCTCTTGGTGTGTGTTCCAGGAAAACATGACAGAAGCACTGACTTCGAATTGTTAGCTCTGCTAAAGAACATGTACATGAAACCACATAGCACAAAAGCATTGTTTTTTTTTTTCCATTTTAACACGTGAGCTGTGAGTGTTAAACACACTCACATTGTTGTGTAATGATCTCCAGCAGTTCTCTGCCTTGCACAACTGAAGCTCTGCTCATTAATGACTTAGTTTTTATCCTTTTCCATAAATTCTTGGCAGACACAATTTGAGTTTCTGTTCTTATGAATTTGACTAATTTAGATATCTCTTTTATTAGCAGTGTGTTAGCTACTTTCTTTTGCTGTGATTAAACATTGTGACCAAGGTAACTTATAGAAGGGAGGTTTGTTTGGACTTCATGGCTTTGTGGTAAGAGTGCATCACAACAGGTAGGCATAGTGATTGCCACAGCACAGCAAACTTTTGTGAGCTCTTAATCTGCAAGCAGGAGAGGAACTGGGGCTGGCAGTAAGCTTTGAAACCTCAAATCTCTTCCCCAGTCATGCATTTATTCCAGCAAGGCCACACCTCCTCAGCCTCCTCAAACAACTCCACTTGGAGGTGGGGGGGGGGGGTTTGGGGGAACTAAGCATTCAAATGTTGGAGAGCATGGGGAACTTTGCCATTCAAACCACCACACCCAGGATTTCTTTTTCTGTGACTGGCTTATTTCATGTCACGCAGTGGATCTGTGCTGAAATGGGAAAGGGTCTTCTCTTATAGGCTGAGTAGTGGTGTTGCACACTACACACATTCCATGTTTTATTTAACTCTTCACATGTTGATGAACTTTATGCTTTTCTCCAACCCCCTTGTTACTGTGAGTGACGCGGCTCAGAATCTAGATGTGCAAATATCTCTATAAGATTCTGATATTTGGGCCAAGGAGATGATTAAGTAGTTAAAGATGCTTGTTGTACAAGCTTGTTAACCTAAGTTCTATCCCCAGAACCCATGATGGAAAGAGAGAAGGACAGACTCCCAAAAGTTGTTCTCTTGTCTGCACATGTACCCTGTGGTACATGCCTATCCACACTCATGCATATTCTCTCTTTCCCTCTGGCGCGCTCTCTCTCTCCTCTCTCTCTCTCATACTCACATTCATATATACACTTACATACCAATAATAAAAATTAACAAATATCCTATTTATAATGTGTCTAAAAGAAAAAAAAAAGATTATGATTTTAATTACCCTTGATATAGAACTAGAAATAAAATCACTCCATCTTACAGCAATTCTGTTCTTTATCTCTTCAGGAACCATTTTTTTGTGTTTTTCCTAGTGACTGATCCTTTGTATACTCCCTCCCCTGTTCACAAGGCTTCTGGTTTCTTTATGTCCTCTCAGTGTTATTTCTCTGAAATAGTTATCCTAATAGGTCATGGTGACATCTCACTATTGTAAGTCCCACATTTTTTATATGTACTGGCAGCATTTTATATGTAATGGCATATTTGTATGCCATCCTTGGAAAAGTGTCTATGTTTTTTTCCCCTAATTTGTCTCAGGTCACTTGTGTTTATATTTTTTGTTGCTGTTTAATTGTTTTTATATATTCTGAATTTTAACCCCTTATTGGATTGATGACCTTCACTTCCTTCTGTGTTTGTGTCCTTTCACCTATAAATGTTGTCCATGCAGTCCCATTTCTCTATTTTTTACTTTTTGTTTCTTATGATTTGTGTGTGTGTGTGTGTGTGTGTGTGTTTGAGATCCTGTAAAATCCAATCTCACAAAACTTTCTGGCTTTGTTTTCTCCAGGAATTTTATAATTTCAGCCCTTGGCAAGGTTTTTAATCCATTTTGTGCTAAGCTTTATGTATGGTGCAATGCATGTAACTCTATTCCTTCACATGTGTACTTCCCTGTCGAGTCTCCACGCTTTCCACATTTCATGGTTTTGGAATCCTCACTGAAGATTATCTGAGCTAGGCTCCAGGATTAATTTGTGTGGTCTGTTTCATTTTTCTGTACACACACACTTACGCCAGTACCACACTGTTTAGATTACTGTTCTAAAACTATTTGAAATTAGGAAGTGTGTGACCTCTATTCTTTTTCAAGGTCAATTTATATATTTGGGGTTTTGGGGGTGGTTCCTTATGAATTTTAGTTTTTTTTCTGTTTCTATAAAAATTACTGTGATTTTGATAGGTATTACATTTAATTTGTTTACTTCTTCAAAAGTATGAAAATAATAAACTAATACAGTTTCCAACCCTCTTGCTTGCTGCTTCTTCTGTTTCATCTATGCCTGTGGTTTTTCAGAGTTCAGACTTTTACCTCCTTAAGTTTACTTCTAATTATCTGACTGTTTGGGCACTATTGTAAATGGTACTGCTTTTTAAAAATTTACTGTTTAGTTTCCTTATTTTTGTCAGTCATACAGTTAGCATGTTTTGTTTTGTTTCTTTCAACTTCAATAAGTTCTTTTATCAGTTACAATAGGATTTTTCTTTTTGGTGTGCTCAGGATGTTTAGGAGTTTCTAAGGATAATGTCATGTAATACCATCCAAACACAGTGGTAATTTACTTTTTTCTTTATTTGGAATCTTTTTTTGGCCTTCATCCCCCTCTTTTTCTTGCTTAACATTCTGGCTTGGGATTCCATGCTAGTCACGTAGGAGTAGGAAGACCAGGTTTCCTGTTCTGTTCTTGTTCTTACTTGAACCTTTGAAACACATGAGCCCTTTCCCATTGACTGTGGTATTGGCTCTGGTCCCCATCCCTATATATAGTTTTTATTATGCTGATGTAGTATCCTGTTTTTAGTTTGTTGAGTGTTTTCATTATGACTAGATGTTTAATTTGAAAAAAAATTTCTGCATCAGTTCAGATTATAATGTGGTTTCCTGGTCTTTCATTTGGTTAATATTACATCATTAATATTTGTATGTTGAGCCATATTTGCACTATGGGAATAAATTACACTTTGTCATGAGGCATAACTCTTTTAATGTGATGCTCAATTAAGTTTGTTGGTATTTTGTTTATTATTTCTGCATTATGTTCATGGGGATACAGGTTTATGGTTTTGGTTTTTTGCGATGTGTTTGCCTGTCATGTATGTCTGGATTATACTGGTCTCATAAAATGAATTTGGGAGTTTTCTTAGCTTATTTTGTGTTATGGTAACAGGACACTAGACAGAAGCTCTGTGTTGGAAGAGATTTTTTTTTGATAAGTAAGTTTTGGAGCCTTAATATCTAAGGTTGGGTAATGTATATGGTATTATATGGCTATGATACCGCACAGCAGAAGATATCCCATGGCACAGGTGGAAATCAAGGAGCTCAGAGGGGCCTTTCCTACACGCCATCATCCACTGTATATACCTCACTCACTGTGTGGCCAGCTTTAATGCTGGCTCAGTGTGATCATGACCCAGTAACTTCTCACTAGCCTCCATTTCTTAAAGGTCTGTTCACTTCTCAGTAACCTCCAAGTTTCCAGCACACAAACCTTTAGGAGGCAGAAGTGTTAACCCTTATTTTCATTTTTTTTTGAAGATTTTGAGAAGAATTGGCTTTAATTATTCTTTAATTATTTTGTAGAATTTTCTGGTGAAGTCATTTGGTTCTGAACTTTTCTTGGTTGGGAAGTTTTTAAAATTTGTTACCATCTTCCTTGTACTTATGGGACTGCTTAGACTTTCTGTTTTATCAGGTCCAAGTTGTGGTGGGTTGTATGTTTCTAGAAATTTAAGCATCATTTAGGCATTTCTTTTAGTTTATCTAACTCAGTATAACGTGTTTTCAAAGTATTCTGCTATAGCACTCTTAATTCTGTGACACCATCTAGACTGTTCCCTCTCATTTCTGATTTTAATTTATTCTTTATTTCTCTCAGTCCAAGAAAGTATCTATTTATTTTGAAGATAGCTAATAATTGAGAGAACACTCTTGAAGTGTTTGTCCTGTCTGTAAAATGGGCCACGCATGTTCTGTGCAGGCTGCTGAGCCACAGAGAGCATGTCACTTGTGTTTGCAGCCTTTTACTTGGTACTTAATTAATAGCATTGGGTCAGGGAAATTCTATAATAAATCCTGCATCAATTTTTCATCCATTACCCAAAAAAGAAGCCTTTAATCCTCATAGCTATTTGCATCCACTTCTTAGGAAGTGTGACTCTTGCCTCTGCTGTGTGTGTGTTTTGTAGTTTGTTCGTTTTGTTTTTGTGCTACTTTCCTCTCGCCTATATGGCTCTTTGTTGTGCATGTTTAATTCTTTTTAAAACTAATTTATTTATTATTATTTTATGGGCATTGGCATTTTGTCTACATGTATATCTGTGTAGGGTATTCAATCATGGAGCTACTCAATCAAATAGTTGTGAGCTGCCATATGGGTGCTGGGAATTCAGCTCGGGTTCTTTGGAAGTGCTTGTAATCACTGAGTCATCTTTCCAACACCTGCATGTTTAATTCTATAAAGACAAATTACTTGGGGTTGTAGAGATGGGTCATCCATGAAAAAATCCTTGCTGCTCTTCCAGAAATTCAGGGCTTGATTCTCAGCACCTACACAATGCCTCACAACATCTATAATTTTAGTTTCAGGGGATCTGATGTCCTTTTCTGGCCTCTGAGAGCATCAATACACATATGACAAAACATCCAATGCACATAAAAATAAAATAAAAAAAATTAAAAAGAAAATGACAGACTACTTTTGCAAGCCTTCTGTTGTTTATTCTACTTTTAAAAATCTAGAGTATTTAAAAGATTTCCCTTCTTTTATGCATAGGGCATTTTGCCTGCATGTATGCATGTGTATCATGTGCATGCAGTGTCTGCAGAGGCCAGAAGATGGCACCAGACCCCTTGGAACTAGAGTTATGGCTATTTGTGAGCTGCCATGTGACAGGAACCAAACCCCATGTGTAAGAGCAGCAGGCATCTTAACTGTCAAGTCCTCTCTCCATCCACTAGGAACTCTTGACCAATACTATGGTGATAATTTGGTAGAGGATTTTTTTCTAAGCTGATTAAAAAAAAATACAATCTTTTCTTCTACTATAATAATTCCAGTCTTTCCACTTTCCATGGAACCTTTTGTGTAACTGTCTCACAAACCTATAAAGCTTCAGTAGAATGAGAGTTGATTCATTACGCATGTGCCTACCTTTGCAGAAAGTAGTTTCACATTTTTGGAAGAAGTGATACCTTTCTTTTTCTTTTCCTTCCTATGTGTGTTTGTTGGAAAGGCTCTTTTTGAATTACAGCTTGATTAGACATAGCTAACTTTTAATTTTGACCCAATTAAGAACTCTGAAAACAATTATAGGCACTGATAACGAATATTTATTTTTCATATTAGATTCTAACTCCCAAAGCAGCATCTGGCTCCATGAACAAAGGAAAATTCATTGATTCCCTTGATGGAAATTTATATACAATGCATCATTAGTGTTATTCTGTGAATTATGGGCAGGGGGCAGAGATTTACCATTGAACAAAGAAGAATGGTATCTGGGTATACAGAGTAATAAGCATTATTGCACTTTTTGAAAGTTATTTTTGTTAATTGCAAAGGGAGCAGAAAATTCAGTATCCTCTATGTTAGATCTTATTACTTTTATACAGGATTAATATTAAAAGCTCTTGATTTAAAATTGTTCCTGTCAGCCTTTACTATGTCCACAAACAACCTTTGAACATCAGCCATTGGTTGTAGGTTTGTTGGTCCCATTTGGGCTTCATGTCCGGGGCTTTGCCTGATGAACACCCATCGTGCGAGGCTTACTGTTCTCATAGGGAAGAGGCCCTGAAGATCATAAATAAACCACAAATTTATATCACATTCCTTTAGTCAAAGCAATTCACCAAGCCAAGTCTGAACTAATAGCACAGGGATGTTAATTCTGCCTCTAGAAAAGCCCAGCAAGGATTGACAGGTGCCAATACTTATTCACAGTAATTCAAACTAACAAGAAACTACCCTGTGAATACTGCTGAGCCCTTCCGTGCAATCCTGTAACACGTACAACATGTCGACCCATAAATGTCAGACTACAAATATCTCATTTCTAGTGAAAGAATTTTATAAACACAAGATAATATTGAGTCATAGATTTCTTAATTCAAAACGATGCTATATGTCAACTCTGGAAAGTAGGATTAGAAGTAGAGCTGTGGGTTACTGACCCCTCCTGCTCCTTCAGTGTCTCTGTACTCTTTTCTTTGCTTTCCTGGAAATCCCTGAGAGGATTCTGCAAAGTATATCTTGAAAATCACCAGTGTCTTGCTTCTCCGAGCAGACTCCACAGATGGTAAGAGGTGTTGGGTTACAAAACGTGCAAAATGTTTGGGTGTGTTGGGAAATGTTAAGCAGAGCTGCAGGAATTCTCGGAAGCTCGCGTGTTGATGTTCCTTTAGAATTATTTGGGAATGCAGGTCTCAGAATTCCCAAAGCTTTTCTGAAGCCGCTCGCTGTTTTTGATCATATCTTAGGAAAGACTATATACTAAACAATTCTTTCTGGTAAAAGTATATGTTTTCATAAAAGTATATATCTGGGGGCAGAGACCCAGGAGAGGATTACTGCCTGAATTTTTCCTCATTTGGCTAGTTGTGTTAGGAGTCTCTTTTTGGTCATGTTATTGGGCTTCCTATGACCTAGGCATACTTGGGCAATGATGTAAATGCTTTTGTGGGTATTTTAACCTTTGAAAACAATAAGCCTGGTCAATGCCTTTGTTTGGAACCAATGTGAAAGACATTTAGTGACCATGAGTGATTGGTTTCACAAAATGAAGGATTGTGTGAGCTGACCTGAAGCAACTATGGTCATCACCCACAGCGTCAGCAAGCACTCAGGGATTCCCCTCTGATGTACTTGAAGCTCCATTCATAAAGAATATAATAGATGTTCAAAACTGTAATTTCCCACAATACACCAAAATATACAAATTACTCATTTTCCCCCCTTTTGGTTCACAAACAAGTGGCTGTTGTTAATCTGTGTAATTTGTGTCCTAGGTTACTGTTTGCAAAGCTCCCTAGGCAGGCTCGTAAACCATTAGAAGGTAAATTTGAGTCCACTTTTATCCAGAACTTCACAGGAAGGGTACATTCTCAAAAACCTGATGGCATAAGTAATACAGATCCAAGTCCCTGTTTTAGAAATGCGTGTTATTAGCACCACATATGGATAGAAGTATATTCATGGAGGAACAGACTCTGGAAGCTTCACCTTCCTCTTTTCATCTTAGGTTGCTAATGTTTTTGTGAAATATTAACTAACTGATGTCATATGAGGACAATCACAATTAAGAACCCTGTTGTGAGTGTGAAAGAACAAAGTCACCTTCACTGCCCTTGCACCCAATTCTATTTTAAGTAGGCCTTGTTTATTCTCCCTTTCACCAGGAGAATTTTCGTATTTCAGAAAAATTTCATATTTTATAAAAACAAACTTTTAAAAGAGAGTTTTAGTTATTTGTACTAGCCATTGTACTTTAATGCCTTTAGTAATATGTCAATGTAACTACTATAATTACTCCATAATGAACATGTACATATGTAATATACAAATAAAATATAAAATGAAGCTTTAAATTTTACTTAAAATATTTAAAAAATTGCTAATGTTCCTATAACGTCTTATTAGATTAATTTAATACAATTTCCTCAGAAATACTATTTTTAAATCTTCTAACTTAAGGTTTTTAATATCTTCTCTCTTCCATTATAATACTTTCAGTGATGTGTAAGGAAAGACTTGGATCTATTATTTAGTGTCTATCTTACTCAGGCAACTCAAGCTCATAGGCTACAGACAGTGTTTGTGTGAGGTAGACCCGTTTAAGGGAGCCCAGAGATCTCAGACAACTGCCCTTAGAAAAATGTGCTTACTGTCTAGGCAGGACCACACCCAGTTCCTTCCCATGGGTTGGTAATCTGGAGTCAGCTACTTCCTGGGAGAAGGAGAAATAAACAAGGCCTGCTTAAAGTAGAATTGGGTACAGTGAAGGCAAATTTGTCCTAGTAGACCCTGTGAGGAGAAATCCCTGTTTAGCATCTCCTGTACATGCCAGATGGGGGCATGTAAATGCTTAAAACTACGAGATATATTGACAGACATGTAACTGTCAGTCAGGGTAAGAATCCATCTCAACACTCACCCCCACCCTCCAAGATACAGCTTCTTCCATTTGCCTAAACTCAGTGAAAGGGCTCAAGTCATGTGGTTGCTTGGTTGTTCCAATTTGTAAGGTGTATTCTATGAGTCTACTCTTAGTTTTAATAAATCTGAACTTTCACTCATATTGCCTGCCTGGTCTAAGTCACGGAGACATTAAAATCCTGTACCTCATGTCTTGCAACGCATGAGACCCCCTCTGGTGAGCGGCATGTCCTTAGGGCTGAGCGCGCTGCTCATCACATGGCACAGATTCAGTGTTTTCTGAGTGACTAACAATATGACTACATTTGTAAGCATCATTGCAGTCATTGGGTTTGGGCAGATTTAACACATGCTTAGTGTTAGAACAAGTTTTCTCCCCAACCTCACCCCTAGGTGTTTCCCATTTCAGTATCCTCTAATGTCTTCTTCATGTAACAAAGACTACCTGCCTTTTGTTGAAGTTAGGTCTGGTTCGACCTCTCAGCCCCATGTTTCCAGAAATAGGACTTAGACTTAAAATATATTTACAAATAATTTGGCCATATGGTGAGGCTCTTCTCTGACTAGATCATAATTTAAAGACCCATTTATTCTTATCTATATTCTGCCATGTGGCTGGTTATCTGTGTTCTGGTACCATGCATCTGTCTTGTCGCATCTTCCTGGGCAAATCTCCCTACGTCTGGCTCTATCCCAGAATCCTTTCTGCCTTCCAGATGTTTCACCTCTTATTTCCTACCTAAGCCATAGGCCATTAGACTTATTATTGACAGGTGCCACATCCATTCAGACATAAGATATTCTCTCTATAATTTCCCTTTTTAGTCTAATAAAAGGCTCTTTTTTTTTCAAATACAAATGGACTGGATGTAGGGAATAAGTTACAAGCTAGTCAGGAATGAACCAGTGCTTATGGCCTAAGCATTTATTAATAAATAGTCTCAGAGTTGTCATTCCAGGATCAGAGACTGGGAGGAAAAACATATTATTTTTTACAGTCTTTATTCAGAGTTCAAGCACAACTCTAGGTCTGTCACTAGCTGGCTGGGTATACATTTTAGGTCAGTTGACTTCCTTCTTGTGGCTCCACCTTTGGGCCCATTTGCTGTAGAAAATTTTAATCCTGACCCAGGGTTTCCACCTTGCTTTGACCATTCAGTTCCTGGATAAAACACACACACACACACACACACACACACACACACACACACACACACACACTCACACCCTTTATATTTACAATAAGCCTTATTTGGGTCAGATAGTTATCCTCTATGCTATTAGAATCTACTTTCTTATCCCTAACCCTGAGTTATTGCTATGTTTCCTCTGGGCTGCTCTTAACTCCAATTGGCCAGACCTCAAGGCCATGTTCTCTTGAACTTACCTAACCTATGGCAGCTTCTCCTCCATTCACATATTTCTCCCTCTTGTAGTTCTCCTCCAACCCCAAGTCCAGGAATCCTAAACCCCATCCATGTCTCTTCTGCACAATTATTAGCTGTTGGCATCTTTATTTAGCAATAAGAAATAACTTGGGGGCAGGATAACATAGCCTCACTTTGGTCTAAATGCTGACTCCAGATCTTGGACCACACTTAGCATTATAATAGACAGAAAGAGCAAACCTCAATACCCATTTAGAACTCCAGGATTACTTGGTCACTATCCCATCCATTCCATGGTGTTTAGACCTGGTAGAACCTCTTCCTTGACCAGCTTTATCCACTTTCTCTCAAGATGGACATCCCACCATGGTACTGCTCTAGTTGGTGGTATGAACCTGGGAGAGTGAAGCCTAAAAATGAGGTTCACTAAATTCGTATGAAATATCCAACCTTATTTAGGTCATTAGACAATTTATAGTCTGAGTGTTAGGCAAGGTCATTTTAAGTTCTCTTGAGTTTAATTACATACGGTCACAAGGACAATCCATGCTTGGAAACATCATCTAACAAAATTAAACAACAATATGCAATTTGAAGCAAATGACTCCTGTTTACTACACCTGGGAGGGGCACAACAGCACATTCCAAGAACAAATCCATGTTATAGAGGGACAGACATTCTAAGACTCTCCTCTTGTTTACTTGTTTATTAAAAATTCTCTTCACAGCTTCATTCATGGACCATGTTCCAATACCACCATCATCTCTGAGAACTATAATTAAAGGAATTTTGAGACTTGTGCTAGGTATGTTCCACTGTAATGTCTTCTCAAGCTCCAGCTCCGCTATACAGCCCTGTATCAGAGGCTATGTGCAGGGTTCTGGCCTCTCTTGATGGACTTCTCAGAGGCTAGTTTATACTTTCTCTGTCAATCTCTGTCCTAGTTAGGTTTTTATTGCTGTGATAAAGACCATGACCAAAAGCAACTTGGAGAGGAAAGGGTTTGTTTATTTCACCTTATACTTTCAGGCAACAGTTCAGGTATAACCAAGAGAAGCCAAGGCAGGTCCTGGGTATAGAAACTGAAGCAGAAGCCATAGAGGAATACTGCTTTCTAGCTTTCTTCATATGGCTTGCTCAGTTTGCTTTTTAAAAATATATATACTCCAGAACCACTTCCCAAAGATTCACAGTGGACTGGGCCCTGCCTCATTAAGTATTAATAAAAACAAACAAACAAACAAACAAACAAACAAATAAACAAAAATCTTACAGACTTGACTACAAGTAATCTGATTGGGCATGTTCTCAGTTGAGGTTCTTAGATAATTCTAATTTGTGTCCAATTGAAAAATACCATAACTTCTTAACCTGAAGGCTCACTGTTGTCATCATTGGACTTGTTGTAAATGTGCTTCTCTTGTGGCACTGTGACCCAAAGAGTGGGAATCTACTTCCTGGGTGTGGTTATTTACAAGAGTGTCATACTTCCCTGGGTTTCCGTTTTAGTCAAGATGTCTGTATTTGCATTTGAATCTCTTTATTCCCTCAGCAATTCTAGTTCTGATATCAAGCTGTTACATCTACCTTTGGGGCAGAATAGAAATAAAGGGTGATTTTCAGGGACACTGCAAGGTTGGGTCACTTCATCCCATTCATAATCTTTCCTAATAGGAAAGAACACCACACCCACCTATACTTGAATACATAGAGTTGGTAGGTTTGGTTTAAAGGATTACTCTTCTCAGTGGAGAGTTCCTCTTTTTCTCTTCGGATTAATTTTAGTTTGGTCTTTTGGTCAGACATTAGGACAGAAACAATTTCTTGTATCCTAACTCCATTTGCTGAGAATTCTTTTTTTCCATTCTATAATTCTCAGTTAAAGATGCCTATCCCTGAAGGTAAGATGAGCTCCTTGCTTTTTTGTTTCTTATTCTATTCAACTAATCTGTATCTTTTCATTGGGTAACTGAGGTCATTGCTATTTAAAGTTATTATTGAAAGGTGTATGTTGATTGGCGTTTGTGTTCTCAGGCCTATTTTGCAATTCAGTGATTAAATCGTCATTTCTTTTCTTTCTGTACCATTGTGGATATGATCATTCCTCTCTTGAGCCTAAAATATTGTTTCCAGTATTCTCTGTAGGACTAGTTTGGTAGACATAAATTCTTCAGTCTGTTTATATAATGGAAACTTTCCATTCTTCAACTATAGCAGATAGTTTTGGGGAAAAAAATTGAGTTGGCATATGGGATCTTTTAGAACTTGAATATATTTGCTCGAGGTGCTTCAGGCTTTTTAATTTTCCACAGAAAAACCAGCTGTTATTTTAATGGTCTTTCTTTTATATGTTATTTATGGTTTTTCTTTTATATCCTTCAACACTCTCTATTTGTTCTGCATATTCAGGGTTTTAGCTGTAATATGTCTCAGTGAGTTTCTTTACTTGTTCTGTCTATTTGGTTTTCTCTGTATTTCTTGTATCTACATGGATATGTCTTCATTACTGGGGGACATGCTTTTCTAAGATCCTGTTGAATATCTGGTTTATGCTACTGACTTGAGATTATTCTCTTTCTTCTATGCCTATATTAGGCTGATTTTGTTTTTCCATAGTGTACAAGATTTCCTTTATACTCCTCTTGTGGTTTTAAAATTGTAATCATATTCTTTGACCTAGCAGTCCAATTTTTCTATTTTGTTGTGAATTCCCGATGTTCTGTCTTCTGCTTGATCCATTCTGCTGGTAAGAGTTTCATCTGAGCTTTCTAATTGGATTATCGAGTTTTTCAATTTCATCTTCATTTCAGTTTGAGGTTTCTTTAGTATTTCTGTCTTTTGCCTAAATTCAGTTTTCAAGTCCTAAATTGCCTTTATTATTTAATTCTGCAAAGGTAGTAATGAAGACCCCCAAACTCAGGAGACCCTTCCTCAAGTCTCAGGAAATCACGACCACCCAAACATCACAAGAAACCATACCTGGACGCAATCAGCAGAGGTTTATTGGGGAGAGTTGGCTAGCCAAGGTCAAAACTGCTCGTCCACGCAGGAACAGAATTTTGACAAAAGGCCAGCAAGCTGAGGGGCTTTTTTTTTATAGCACAGGGTGGGGAAAGGGAGGAATTTTCTCATGGTTACACATGATTGGTTGCATTTTCGAGTGGTTACACATGATTGGTTGTTTTACAAGTTTTGAACATCAGCAGGCTCTAACACTGGGAAAACCTCAAAGGGGGGGGGCGGGGTAACCAAGAACAGTGGAAACTTAGCTAGTTCTTAGAACCACCCAGATGACTTGCATCTTTCTTCTTGCTTTGGGACTTCCCCACCCTGAGGCTTGAGAAATGTTGCTCTTCCCTGAATGTATCCTGGGGGCAGTGGCAGTAAAGGCCTGAAATTTTACATCCAGTTCTAGGTTCTGGAATCTGCACTCTTTCTGCTCAGGTCTAAGGGCAAAGAAAAAGCCTGCATATATTTCACAAAATGGTCTTTATAATTTTTCACTCTACAGTATGTTATATAGTGTTACATAGCTTATCTAATGTTTAGAGTAAACAGTTATTTAGATGTTGATTTTGTCATTGACATATTCTATTAGTTAGCTTTTGCCTAGCAGGTTGCTAAGTCATCTCACTGTGGTTTAGAATTTTTGTTTTCTTGTATAAACAACAGATGTTTTTTATTGTGCTTCTTTTTTTAGTGATTTATGTATCTCTGTTCCTTCCTAGACCATTCTGGGGGAAAGGTAACTTTCGATTGTCTATTGTTTCTTAAAGAAAACTTAATGTCCAGTTGACTGCTTAAGATTTTTTTTTTTAATCAAGTGTGGTGGCTTGTACAAAGAATGAGTCAGCAAACCCTGTGTCTGCTAACTCACTCCTAAAGCCTGCCTGACACCTGGAGAGAACAGAGCATGTGGCCAGAACAACCAATCAGATGGGCCAATGGGGCCTAGGTGGAAGGTATAAAGGTTTGCCCAATTCCTTCATTTACTTTTGCCACTTGCCTAACTCCTGGAGTCTGGTTGTTGGCTCTGAGCTTTCTTCTTTTCCCCCTCACACTGCCCCCAAAGATTTTGGTCAGAGTCACAAACAACAGTAGCTCACACCTGTAATCCCAACACTTGGAAGCCTGAGGCCAATCTGGGCTATATAGCTCTAGGCTATAGAGAAGAACCCTGTCTTAAAACAAAGCAAGCCACTTCACAACCCACATAAACAAAAAGCTGACCCCTTGTTTGATGTGGATGCATAAATGGTGAAAGCTCAGTGTATATTAAATAAGAGCATAAATGTCAAGCTTTTAAAAACTGGTATTGGGAATATGGACAAGAATATCTCTTTCTCAGGGGTAATAACAGTACTGAAATGCTTATAATATTTTCAAAGAGCAGTCCAAAGACACTTTTTCACATATGCATGAATAATTTATATATACGTACATACACACACACACACACACACACACACACAGAGAGAGAGAGAGAGAGAGAGAGAGAGAGAGAGAGAGAGAGAGAGAGAGAACAGATTTGAGTGAAGTGTACATAAATAGTTTGTATAACTCTGAGTATGTGTGTATGTATGTATGTATACACATTTGGGAGTGCATATGAGTTGCATGTGTGTGTGTGTGTGCATGCATATGGGGGGCAGAAATACATGTCCAGTGCCTCCTTTAATCACTTTCTACCTTATTTTTGAGACAGTGTCTCCCCTTGTTCTTGTAACTCACTCATGAGGCCATTTTTCTGCTTTCATTCATTAGTTGCCTTACGTTCTTGTCTAGGGTTGAGGCTTTGGTGAGCATTTCCTGGTCCAGGATACCATGTCTGTTGGTTTCATCTTCTTCAGGTCATGCTTAGGCAGGTATGTTGGTGAGACTGGTTAGTCAGCAAGCAGGAATGTACTCGTCTCTGCCTCTCAGCAGTGAGATTACAGGTATATGCTACCTCACAATGCTTTTTTGAATAGGTCCTGTGGATCAAATGTAGGCTTTCATGTTTGTTCAGCAAGCCCATCTCCCTGGCTCCACAACATATATTTTTTGCAGTTTGTTTTTAGGCTTGAAATTACTTCAGGACAAAAAAAAATCAAATGTGCCATCAAATTATACTTAAGCAAAATCAAATTTGATTGTCAGCTGTACATGTTTCTGCGTGTTTTATTGTTAAAAAATAATGAAAGAACACTTTTACTACTTAAAAAGGTTTTAAGTATACACACACACACATACACACACACACATACACACACACACACACAGAGAGAGAGAGAGATTTAAAAATTTCCTCAAATAATTTAAAAGGCTGCCTTTAATTTAAATTTTAGCATCTAATGATATAAATAAACCTTTTGGTCAGTTTGTACATCAATTATTTGATTTAAAAAACCGAATTAAATGTGATTAACTATTTCAATTTTATGAGAATTTAATTTATATAATTTTATCTTTCTAAGTGACGCTTTTATGCTTTGAGAAATATATTTAATTTTTATATCTTTGTAAGACTTAAAAATCTTTTTTTTAAGACCAGGTCTCACCATGTAGTTCTAGCTGTCCTGGAACTTACCCTATAGAACAGTCTGCTCTTGAACTCACAGTGATTGCCTCTACAAACTTTAAAAACCTTTTAGGATTTGTTTTTATTTATTTATATGCATGTATATCGGTGTGAGAATATGCCATGTTGCATAGGTGTCCATGAAAGCCAGAAAAGGGTGTCAGATTGTCTGGAGCTGGAGCTACAGGCAGTTGTTAGTTCCCCAGTCTGGGTTTTGGAAAGCAAACACTGGTCCTCAGAAGGGCTGTCAATGCTATTGACCACTGAGCTCTCTCTGGCTCAGTATCATTTTTGTGAATCAGAACAAAAAAATTCCACATTAGTCTGTTAGTCATAAAATGAATCCATTGTGTCAGTAACTTATGTTAATTAATCCAGGCAAGATAAGGACCAATGTTCAATGTCAGACAATCAGGGACAATAAGGTAGAAAAGACTGAAATGATTTTTTCAAAGTCAAAGGCATCTATTGTATTTGATTTTGTGCTAAATCAGTGACTTTAAGCAAGAAAATTCTTACGGTTTGACTTTCGCTTAATTATAGTATGTAACACATAGAATAATGTATATGAACATAATTATATTAATTAGGTATATGCAGTTGTTTTCTGCCATCTTTTTATTTGTATATACAAACACAAAACCTGAAATTTAAGTGGTATTCTATAGACATGCACATAAATGCACCACACACACATACAGAGGCATATAAGTTTACAGTTGAAAGCTTCAGGATCAAGAGTGCTTCTAATTATCAATCACAAAATTTTGTGGTGAAGTTGGGGCAGCTTTAAGAATGTGATGTTTTGTCACATTGATGATTTTGTCACATTGAATGTGATGTTGATCTTTATGGTTATGTTTTTAGCATATTCTACTTAAAATGCTTGAGAAATCACCACTTTGAATATTGATTCATTTCTAAAGTTAGCACAACATGTGGTCATCAGTGAGGTACCCTCTCATCACATCTGGCAAACCTTGAAAAATCTGGTTTGTAAGCTAAGGGAAGAGTCTGAACTATCATAGCTATGAATGTCCATCTTCAAGTTCAGAGTTGGCCAACCCATGATTACTGCCTTGCCTCTTGGCCATTACAAATCTTGTTTTGGGTATTGAATCACAGGGTTCCCGGTCTGTGTCCTCTTCTGTCCCATAGGTAAGCCCCACTCTACTACAGGGGCTCTCTTTCTCATACTTCTTATACCTCTTTCAGAATTGAGGTACCATCTTTTAAAATTCTCATTATCTTTTATGTTTGTATGAGTCTGGGTGTGTGGGTGCCATCATGAGCCCATGTACAGCAGATGACAATGCTAAGGAGCTGGTTTTCTCCTGTTAGCTTATGGGAACCGAGTATTGATCTAAGGTCTTCATGCAAGTGCCTCTACCCTTCTAGCCATCTTGCCAGCCTTGAGTTACCATCTGTATTTTCATGAGCAAAATTGACAGTGAACCTGAGATTCTGCATCTCTAGCATACCTGAAGGTACTTCTGATGCTTGTAAACTATGGGCTGAGCTAAGTAGTCAGGCTTAGAAATAATAACCTGTTTTTCATAGAAAATGCATATTTTGGAGGAATGAAGAGATGGCATAGTGGTTAACAGCACTTGTTGCTCTTGTAGAGGACTTAGGTTTAGTTCTGAATACACAACCATCATTCCAGTTCCAGGGGATCTGATGCTCTCTTTCATCTCTCAGTGTGCCAGACATGCACATGGAACACATATACATGCAAGCAAAACACTCATACACACTTAATAGAATAAATATATCTAAAAAGAAAATACATGATTTACAAAAATATTTTACATAAAAATGAAAAACAAAAGAAAATAATTCCTACTATACCCCAAGAGCTAGAATGCAAAGTTGTGGAGAAGCAGCTTTTTCTGTGCACACTGTGAACCATGAAGCAACATCACCAGCTCAGAACCAGCCAGGTAAGTATGCACTTTCCAGGATTCAATTAAAATGACAAGAATTCAAAACACAGCAATTAGATCTGAAACTCCAGAGAATATGACTCTGAATTTGTGTGGAGAGAAGCTGTCACAGCACACATTCTATTAATAAGTAATTGTGAATTTTGTAGAGGAGTGTTTGAACAGTCTGCTTGCTCATGTTGTAGTGTCAAGGTTCATAAAACCCTTTAGTTAGGGATCCCTCGGCCAGGGCCTGCTGCTGATGCAAGAGTTTGCCTTATATACCTTTTCAAGTTGTTCTCTACAGACCTGTATCTACATACACCTAGAAAGAGCTTATTATGCTAGGTGTATGTAGATCCTGTTCATGAGTCCCAGGCTTCTTTCAGATTTTATGTCTTAATATTTAATGATAATATGAATGTTTTCATATAGTTATGTATTTTGATATGCATTTGATAAATTACATCTGTTTAATTCTTCAAAATGAGTTTCCATATATATTCACTCTGTCTTGAAAATGTTCCCATCCAATTAACTTATTTTTTATTTACCTAATGAAGATGTAAATGTAAGCCAGCCCCAATTAAGTGTTGTTCTTTATAAGAGTTGTTTTGGTCATAGTGTCTCTTCACAGCAATGAAACCCTAAGACAGAGAACAAAGGCTACCTCCTTGCATCTTGTGACCTCATGAAATATGGACTCTAGTTATATGGCTCAAAAGGATGTGTTAGCTCTGATTAAACAGCAAGTTTTGACACAAAACAAGTGACAGATAACAGGAAACAACTCCCTGTGCTTGTAAGTGCACAGACAGGAAATTAATGACAATGCCAGAGGAACGTCAGTAATCCAGGATTTCCTTCAAAGTTCATACTTTTCTAAGAATTGAAAAAAAAAAAAAACTATATTGGCCGAGCCATGTGGCTGTTATTATCTATGATGGCGTTTACATAATTTTAAAAACTGAAGCTTGTGTATGTGTTTCACAGTTTAATACATACTTATAATATAACTTAGACATGCCATAAATTTCTCTAATCATATTTTCTTGTACTTTCTGCTTGTTGAGCTATTGAGAAAGTCTTTGGCATTGTCTTCACTTCCTTGTGAACATCCCTGCCCCCTTGTGGATTACTTGACATCACTTAGGTTGGCTCATTAGGGTTGGTGCTAAGCACTAGTATATAGTGTTCAAATGCCATGGAAGTAGGATTTAAGTTGTCTTCTTGATCTGAATCGATGCACTGATGTGTGCTAAGATAAATTGGGCAGCCAGTCTGAACTTAGAGAGAATAAGTTTTGTCCTTTAAGTCTTTCATGGCAAAACAAGTGCTTTTGCAGTTGTGTTTGTTTTTTAGATGGGCTGTTGCTTTGCAAAACAGTTTGGCCTTGAGTTTATAATTCTTCTGTTCAGCCCCACCAAGTGCTGGGGTTATAGGTTCTACATAGTTGAGATTCTGCACTTTGTTGTTGTTGTTGTTTGTGTTTTGAGATAGGGTTTCTCTGTGTAACAGAGCCCACGTTGACTTGGAACTCACAAATCAGGCTGACCTTGAACTCACAGAGATCTCCCTGCCTCTGTCTCCAGAGTGCTGGAATTAAGGGTGTGTACCACTACCCCCAGCTGAGATTCTGTATTCTTATAATTGATTCGGTTGGGTCTGTCATGTTGAACATAAAGGCATCTCAATAAGGAAAAGGAAAAGCCTTAGGATCAGGGTTAGCATCTTGAAGAAATCATTGATTACTGGGTATGGCCACTATGAGGTTATATGACTTCCTGAAAAGCCAGTAGGAACTTTTAAGGAGGAGTCAGCTCCTGAATCATATATCAATCATTAAAGCTATAATGAATTAGAAACCATGCCTTTTCTATCACCAACCTAATAAGTTATAAAAATTATTAGTTAAAATATAACCCGATTTTCATGTTCTGTTTTATCTTCACTACTATAGCACAAGTCATCTTAAGGTTTTTGGCCATTTATTGTTCGAGATTGTTATAAAAGTGCTAACAGTCATTCATCCTTATAGCAGCAGTATGTATGGTATCAACATATTGTATATATTAATGATAGGCTCAATTTTGAATATACTCTTTTTTAGGAAAATTGAACAAATGCAAAGTGAATTTAAAAATTTCACCCTGCAAAGAAAATTAACTGAGATTGTTTTTTATTGCAGACAATTGAAAACAGATTAGGGGGCTCATCAACAACTCAGTGGGTAGTGTTTGCTGTACAAGTACAACCACTTGACTAAGCTGTATGTACATAAAAGCTGGGCTCAGATACATGGCTGAAATCCTAGCACTGTGATGTAGGGATAGGAGGATCCTGGAGGTCTTACTGGCCAGCCAGTTTAGGTGAAGCAACAAGATCCAGATTCACAGGGACCCTGAGCCATAGTGTTGTTTTTCATTAAGGTAATAAAATACTGTGATAAGAGCAACTTAGGTGGATAGAGTTTATTTGGCTCATAGTTCTAGTCAATCACTGCAGGTCAGTAGCAGCAACAGAAGCTTGAAAGGCTGGTCATATTACATCCAAAATCAGGAATAGAGAACAAAAAATTTGTTTATACTTTACTTAGCTTCTTTTCTTTATTATTATACAGTTCAGACTCAGCTATCTGGGGAATGGTGCCACCCACAGTGGGTATGTCTTCCCATCTCAGTTAACGTAATCAAGTACTCTCCAAAGACATGCCCAGTGGCCAACTTGATCTAGACAAGCTGATACTGGAACTTTCTTCTTGAGGAATTCTATGATATTTCCTAAATTAATTTTCTTAAAATCCAGTTATACTGTTTTGAGCATGTATTCACAAGTGAATATATATCTTCACAATATTTTCAACTATAGTTAAGAATAAAGTGCGATTTTGAATTTTTTAAAAAGATTTATTTATTTATTATATATGAGTACACTGTAGCTGTCTTCAGACACACCAGAAGAGGGCATCAGATCTCATTGCAGATGGTTGTGAACCACCATGTGGTTGCTGGGATTTGAACTCAGGACCACTGGAAGTGTAGTCAGTGCTCTTTATCCACTGAGCCATCTCTCCAGTCCGTGATTTTGAATTTTTAAAAGGCCTCTTTATTAACAAACTGATTAGAACCAAAGATGAGCTCAAAATTTTGTGCAGCTACTCCTAGATTTAATCCTGAGCAACAGTTTTACTATTTTATAAAATATGGAACGCTTCATGAATTTGTGTGTCATTCTTGCGTAGGGGCCATGCCAATCTTCTCTGTATCATTCAAATTTTAGTATATGTGCTGCTGAAGCAAGCACCAGTTTTACTATTTTGAACTTTCTATTCTATCTTTTTTAAAATTTTTTGATTTTGCCTTTGTTTAATTTGGTGTCATTTGTTTGTCATCCAAAAACCAAAAATTATTGAAATGGGATCTTGTCCTTTGCCAAAATATGGTACAAAACCAATGATATATAAAATAATAGATGTGAATATCATAACATTTAGGTGGGAATTGTTGGCTATTTGGTTTAGCCTGTTCCCCACAGGGAGTTTAAAGTGCTTCTCTTATGCATCTGAAACTGAACACAAACTTCAAGAGTGAAATGAGCATACGGACTTGCCCAGTCCCTCCATCTGAATATCAGGTATGAACCAAGCATGTGAATCAGTGTGACAGTTAAGAACTCACTCCACAACAAATGTACTGGCCATTTTCTTGTGTTGTTCATATATATTTTCATTTACATACTGTGATGGTTTGGATACATTTGGCCCAGAGAGTGGCACTATTTGGAGGTGTGGCCTTGTTGGAATAGTGTGTCACTGTGGACGTAGGCTTTAAGACCCTCATTCTAGCTGCCTGGAAGTTAGTCTTCCACTAGCAGCCTTCAGATGAAGATGTATAACTCTCAGGTCCTCCTGAACCATGCTTCCCTGGATAATGCCATGCTCCCTTGAGGATAATGAACTGAACCTCTGAACCTATAAGCGAGCCCCAGTTAAATGTTGTCCTTACCAGAGTTGCCTTGGTCATGGTATCTGTTCACAGCAGTAAAACCCCAACTAAGACACATGCAGTTTCCAGCGAGAGTCTATCAGTTGCATTTAAGCTGAGCAACTATTTAACTGGGGCCTCATAGACTTTACTTACATATTATTGAAAAGCATGAGGCTAGCAGCCTGTTTATAATATGATGTGCCTATGGAATTGTGCTTTCAGATCATACTACACTGCAGTGGGATGTGTTCAAATGCACAGACCTCTTTTCTTTTCTTTTTTTTTTTAGTTGAGTGGTTTGCTCCTTCCAGCATGTGTGTCCAAGGTACCCAACTCAAGAAACTGGACTTGCTAACAAGCTCCTTTAACCACAGAACTATCTCACTAACTTATAACCACAGAACTATCTCACTAACTTAACTTCATAAGATTCTTAAAAAAAAAAAAAACTTTATTGCTTCTTTGTGAATTTCACAACATGCATTACAATCCTGTACATTTCCCTGTTCTTTCATACCTGCCCTCTGACCTTGCAACCTCCCCACAAAAGAAAAAAAAGATCTCATTGTGGACATTGTAGCTTGTCACAATATGTCCTCAGTCTACCCTATTGTCCACATTTCTTTGCTTGCGAATGTTCATTGCAATGAGTCATTGGTCTGATTCTAGGTCTCTGGCTTCTGTTACACTATCTATAGATGGATCCTCAGGGGTCTCAGATATCCTGGGATATCCTGTTATTGCCCTGTGTCATAGAGATCCTTCAGCTTTTCTGTAGGTTTGTGTCAGCAGTTTATTGATGGAGTAGATGTTGGGGTGAGCTACTTAATGTCCTAGATCTGGGCCTGGGTGGTATCTCAGCTGGTCAGCCTACCAGCTCTCTACCATACACACTGCCAGGGTAAGCTCTCTAGAACTGCCCCAGCTACCTCATCTAATGCTGAAAATGGCAAGGCATAGAGCCAACTCTCCTTCTCTAATGCCTCTGGGGCCCCTTCATCTATACCCATGCCAGGCAAGAGGCAAGGCTTGTTCACCCAAGTGCTAAAGAAGGCTGGACCAGCTATCCTGCTTTCATTCCCTTGGGGCTGTCTTTACCTGCAACCCACGAAACTAGGGCCAGCTCTACTGTGCTGCCCAGGCGAGATGCAGGGCCTACTCTCCCAAATATTGCAGCAGGTAAGTGACAGGACTGTCTCTCTCTCTCATGATCCTGGGACCAGATCTCCTACTTGCCACAGGTGGTGAGGAACAAGGGTGGGGAGGACATCTCTTCCTTGCCCACACCACCACATGGCTAATAAGTGGCTGAACCAGCTCTACCAAGCTCATGCTGTCGGGGCTAGCTCATTCACAACTCCTGCAACCAGGACCAGCTCTATGGTGCTTCCTAAGGGAGGTATGGGGCCTGCTTTTCTGAATACTTCAGTGGGGGCCAGCTCTCCCATGATGCCCAGACAAGTAAGTGGAGCTAATTCTACACAGCCCTCAGACATCAACTTGGCCCTAGGTAGCAGCCCAGACCAGGGATATGGCCTTTGGGACCTACACATGACCCTTGGTTGCAGCACATGCCAGGACTTCACCATGGTCTTAGGATGTGCTGGTTATTCACATCAATTGTTCCTCATAACCCTCAAGTCCCAATTCTGCCTCGTCATTGTGCACATATCATGCTCATGCTTCTCTTTCTGTTCCATCTCCCCACACTTACTTGCTCCTCTCTGTGGTGCCTGGTGCATCTGGGTGTCTGGGATTGTCCCAGTGGTGCTGTACCCTGCCCATGTCATGTGGCACTGGGCAAGAGTCATCTTAAGCTTTGCTCCTTGCCTGGAACCAGTGGTGCCAGGCAGGCTGAAAGTCATCTCAGGTGTGGTCTACTCATCCAGGCAGGGATCATCTCTGGTGTGGTCTCACTTCCTGTGATTTGTAAGGCAGTTATTTCTTTGTTGTTTTATGCTTCAAACATCTTCATGCACTTTTGTAGATCGATTTGATTTTTATTATTATTTGCTTTTAAAAAAACGTTCACACTGTGTTAACATAGAGGGTCATTACATTCCAACATTAAATTTAGAGGCTTATTTAATTTAATACCCACAGTAGCTCTGTGATGGAACCATCGGTATTTCTGTATTACAACCAAAGAAGTGGAGCATCAGAGAAGTTGAGCAATGACACCTCTGTCTCATTCTATTCATGGAAGCAGAAGAGGTTGGTTCACAATTTGGACTGGGGGAAATAATTACTATAATCTAGATCCCTGGGAGCAGGCCTACTGCCAGAGAGAAATAAACATAAAGGAGACACTGGGAAACATCACTTTATAGAATTTCTGCTTCCACGTTTTTTGTCTGTAAGTAAAATATGTCAAAGTAAATTGAAAGCAGATACTAATGCTGTACAGAGGCTGCCATTTCATATGTGTTCTGTTGGTCTTGGTGAAATCTAAATTTGGAAATAAAACCAAGACTATAAATTTATGTAAAGGTTAATGATCCTTTCTGGTGAAGGCAGCAGTCATTTCAAATAGTGTTTCCATTCAATTCTGTTCTGATGACTCCACCATTCTCTCTTCTGGAAAGATGACTGCCATTTCCTTTTCAGTAGAAGTTCATTTTAAATCAAGAGCCCTTTTAATATGAAAAGTTCAGGGACTGTAAGAAGTTAATAAATCAGAGAATATTCTTTTGCATTTCACCAAGCATCTGTATTTTAAAAGATTAGCACATAAGCTACCCAACATTATTGTTTCTTTCCCATTCTGTTCCACAGAACTGCTATTACTCAGGGAAGAGAACATGCCTTTTCAGCAGCTGCCAAGCTCCTAAAGCTTGTCCAGTAATAGCCAGTGTTTCACTTGTGTTTGAAGCCAAAGCAGAGGCTGATTGAGCCAACATGGATTATGCTTCCTGGCAGCTCCATTCCAAGGAGCCAGAGAATGGATAGTCATCCACAATGTAGCTCAGGTGGATTCATGCTGCCTGGAATAGGGCACCTGATAAATTGGTTTGTTAAGTGTTGAATTTTCATTTTATTTTTTCAAACAAGTGGCAGCCACCAAAAGAAGGCTTAAAATGCCAAAATGGAAAAATCCAGCTAGTAGCAAGTATATGATGTACTTTCAGGAAGTGAGTGACTACAGTTTGATGTCTAGGAGTTAACCAGAATGCTCATTCCTCAGCTATAGTAAATGCTTGAGAATTTCCTTTGACCAGATTGTATTTGATATGTTTTGTGTGGACTGGGCATGTTTATCAAGAAACAGGACAGGTCCACCTTACGTCTGAGCTCCCTTAAATCTCAAGTAAACAGCTATGGCAGGTGGATAATTTGCTTCTTGAGCTTTGTAGTTGATCGAGGCTCCTGAATCTCTTTCATTTAGAAATTGTTAGTATTCTGCCTATTCCTCTGTGGTAATCACTTGGAAACTATTTTTCATCTTTGATGACACCTGTTTTTCAGATAACAATGAATAAACACTTAGAGTCAAGGTCTTTTAAAATTAAAATCAATTATTTTTAAAGTAATAAAATTAATTTAACATTACTGTCACACCCCAAACATATCTGCATTGCTATGTGTTTACTGTTGGTAGGCAAATTCTCCAAATGAAATTATAAAGCAAATGAACTAACAATTCATTTGGAAAGGCTAACTCCCCACCTGCCTTCATACCAACTTGGATGAGACCCTTTCTGTGTGAAATGTGCATGGTCTGGCTGTTTCTCACATAAACAATTACAAAACTAAGTGATTGCCAACGAGTACAGCCAATTTTCTCCCAGTCTGTTATTCTTTTTACAGAACTATACTGACCTGTGTGGCTCTCTTGGGAATAAGGAGTCAAATCATGCTTCTAGAAGGTTTCCTCTTTGATCTTCATGCCTCTTAACCCAGCTCAGAAGGGCTGGTACTGCAAATTGTGAAAAAAAAATCTTTGGAAATAAATAACATGGCTGACCGATGGATTTGTGCTTTAGTATTTCATGTGCTATGTTTAGTTGAGAAAAACTTGATCAAATATCCTTTTTTAGAAAGGAGAGGTGATATATTTGGCTATGTAAAATACAGAGTTTTGTTCAAACCATCTAAATGTTATTTAGGGCAGAGGTAGAAGAAATTAGCTCTCTTAGTCTGTACCCCTACTATGTATATCTGTATGCGTCATCATTTTATAGTGAGAACTTTTCATGACATTCTCTTCAAAGCTATTGTCCCCAAATGTGCACCACAGAGTGCTTATGAGTAATTCTAATAAAGGTTTCATGGTTAGGGAGCTTTGAGTCCTGAAGGCTGTGATAGGATGCAGTAGTTTCCAAATCCATTTGAACAGGGAACCCTTATGATGAGGAGAATCTGCTGAAGCCAGTGTTCTTTGTGGCCATGTTGGGAAGCAATGTTTTATTTAGGGGACTTTTCTTTTGGTTTTTTTTGGGCAGTAGTAAGACCAAATAATAAGACTTTCCTCAAGTCAGAGGTTCAAACATCCTCAGCTCCTCTCTCTTCCCCAGTCTCTGTTTTTGGTTCTTTGTGTTGAACCATGGCTTACCAAGTTGTGACTTAGAGACATTTGTTGTAGAGACAATATCTCTCTGAGGATATCCAAAGAGAAGATCTGCAGAGTATGTCCTTACCACTAAGACCAAGCTGCCATGTGTACTGTGCTAGGATGAATGATCCCTCTGGTATCGTTTTTTATCACCAGATAATGCAGCACAGGTGATTCTCAGTGGGAGCACGATCCTATGCTTTAGTTCACTCTGCTTCTGTTATGTCTGTAAGACACAGTAGGATGTACTATGCTCACTGTTAGCAACTTACATTTCTTAATGCCTTGGACAGGATGATTGATTTTGGTACACACTATATAATCCTAAATCATTCTAGAGAAAGAAAAAAAAAAAACCCTAAAGTTCCAGGATTTGGGAGAACATAAGTATGAAAATGCTGAAGTGTAGGATTTTAGTAAACACAGATGTACTAGTTTGCTAAGGCTTAGATAACAGTACCACACACTGACTAGCTTTTAACCCCAGAAATTCCTGTCTCCATTACAGAGGATATAAGTTGGAAATCAAACTATTTGCAGTGTCCATTTTTTATTAAGAGCCTTCTTAGGTTTTTTGATAATTGTCTTACTACTGTATCTTTTCATGACTTGTTCTTTCTGAGAGTCTGTGTCCTAATTGTCATGACAGATCCATATGATCATGCCCCATCCTACTGACCTCAGTTAATATTAATCACTTCTTTAAAGCACGCTTTTAAGTGTATCCATATCTGAGGTGCTGGAGATTAGGACTTATCACCTAAATTTGAGGTAACTAGTGTTCAGGTGTTTGTATTTCTTGAGTCAAAAATGTACTAAGGATGTTTCAAAAACAAGGAATTATTGCAAAATTTCACACCCCAAGATTATGTTCAATGGTGTTTAACACTCACCATCAGCTTCTCTAGATTTTAACAGACTTGATGATCTGTACCAAGGTTAACTTTTGATTGTGTTATGTTTAATACATATTCAAGGTAAGAGATTGTTTATATCCATGACTTAGAGTTTCTTAACTGTTTTCAAATCAGAGCATGTACAGAAGTTAACAATCTGTCTCTTTGCACTGAGACCAATGCTAATGGTTGCACGGCCACCCTTGGCTGTGCTGAGATATGAGGAAATCACTATCTTAATACTCCCACAATTTTTTCTTTACCAACACTGACACTGTTGGTCATAGAATATGGATATAACTACTAAGATTTACATGGCACTGAGGAACTTGAGGGAATCAGACGCAGGTCACAGTGTCTTGACTTAAAAAGGACATTTGGTATAACATTTCAGTAATTTATCAACCTTGTTATAACTGTTGTTGTTTTTCCTTAACAATGGAATTTATTATTTGTATTGTTAATTGTCTAGTGTCTTCTATATATTGACCTACTTACTTTTGAAAACCTAGGTGTAAGCATGTATCTATATAAAATTATTTTGAATTAGTATATGTTGAAGACATCCCTTGACTTCTAAAATCATGTATACTATTTTGTACCTGTTCTCTCCCATCATTCATCAGTGCAATATACAGGACTTGGAGGGTCTGGGGATGACAGAGCCAGTAGAAGAAATCCAGATCTCCGAGTGACTTAAAGAAATGTGATACATACAAGAAATAAACCTCATGGTAAGTCACCGAGGCATTTATATTGTAGAAATGCATTTTATTTATTTGGAATTTAATATATATATTTTTAAATTTAGTGTTTTCCATAAGTCTACTAGAATTGTATTTTCAGCAGTCTACATTATAAGTACTCAGTCTCTGAGGTCTTTTGCATTTACAATAAATGTCTTACATAAACATTTACATTTACTGCTGTCACAAAGATGGAAAAAAGGCAAGAGTAGTTACATCGGGTAGAGGGTTGTAAGTTGCAATTACCCTCTCCTACACTCTGTTTAGAAACCCTAGGTTCCTACTTTTGGGTGAATTCTCATACTTGTAATTCAGAGTAAATTTTTAGTGATTGTTACTTTGGAATAGATAAAACCTGCCCTTGACTATGGATTTAGGTCATTTCAAAAGTCACTATCAGAAAGAAAAAGTAAAACTCAATTGTATAATTTACACCTGCATGATGCAGAAGGTTGAGCATCACTAAAAACAAAAAGTCTTTTCTCTTTTCCATTATCAAGATTTTTAAAAATGGCTTTAAATTTTAGTATTATTTGGCTGGCTGTTAGAGAGGGCTATTTTGAGGATGAAAGGGTTGTGATGATGTGTGTGTTTGTTTCCAGTTTGTTTGCAGGTGATTGCCAGATATAGACATCCTGGGAGTGGGGCCACAATAAGTATGAGCCAATGTAAACAATTTGGGTTAAAGTAAATATGGTAATGGAATATTCAGATTGAAGTGGAATCAACTCATTCAATGATATTTTCAAAGGCCCGTAGGACTGCAACCACCTTGTTAGGTTACTGTGAATCAAAGGTATGGACTGCAGTACTCCCTCATGGGACTCACAGATGATGTGCACATACAAAGAACACAGAGAATGTGTGTTGTCTTCCTGACCATAGCAGAGCACCCTGTGCTTTGTACATCATTGTGTTCTCTCAGGACAGCACTGACACATCCCTCACTGAGCACAGTAGCTTTTCTCCTGCTACTATTCCCACCTCTCCCTACCCACAACTACTTCAAGATGCTTGCCTTGGAGATCCCTCTATGATTCTGAGCTCTATGTTTCTCATTCCTTTGGGCTTCAGTGCCCAATGACTTGCTAAGTGACAAATTCATTTTATCATCCTGATTGCCACAACTGACTAATCTTGAAAACTGTTAGACTTCCTTTGAGTAAACTTCACATGCAAATAGGGCCAGGCTATCAAACCTCAGAGCAATCCTCAGTGACATACTTCCTATAGCAAGGATCTGCCTCCAAAAGGTTCCATATTCTCTGTAAAGACCACTACTAGCTGGAGATAAAGTGCTTAAACACATGGTTTTATGGGGAATATTTGTTATTTAAACCACAATAAAAACTTGAGTATATTATATATATATATATTATATATATATATAAAGTACATTAAGTTTGTCCCTGAAATGAACTAAATAATTTTCTTGACATGTGTGTGTGTACGTGTGTGTGTGTGTGTGTGTGTGTGTGTGTGTGTGAAGAGGGCTTGGATGATACTTGAAGAATTAAGAATAAGAATTCCTGAGGCTGGAGAGAGCTCTGTGGGTCAAGTACCTGTCTCACCAGTATGAGAACATGAGTTCAGATCCCAGCACTATTTTGAAAAGCCAAACACGGCTTTCTTGTCCCTGCTCTGGGGAGGCAGAGATAAGAAAAGTCCCAAGGATTTGCTGTCTGGCCAGTCTAGCCAAGAAGTGAGCTCCAGATTTAGTGAGAGGTATCATCTCAAAAAATAAAGTGCAGAGCAATAGAAGAAGACATCTGACACAGACCTCTGTCCCCTGCATGCATTTGTGTCTTAGTTTGGGTTTTATTGCTGTGAAGAGACACTATGACATCGCAACTCTTATAAAAGAAAATGTTTAATTGGGGCTGGCTTACAGATTCAGAAGTTTCATCTTCTGTTATGGTGGAAAGCATGGTGTTCTGCAGGCAGACACATTGCTGGAGAAAGAGCTGAGAGTTCTATTTTTGGATCTGAAGGTAGCAGGCAAAGAACTGTATGCCTCCAAGCCCAGGCTTAAGCATCTGAGACCTCAAAGCCCGCCCCCACAGATACATACTTTCTCCAATAGGTTATACCTACTCCAATAAGACCACACCTCCTAAGAGTGCCAAGCATTCAAACGAATGAGTTTACAGAAGCCATTCCTATTCAAACCCTACAAGTTTCACACCACCCTCTTAAACTCACATACGAATACACACAGAAAGATAGACATGTAAAAAGGATTCCTATTTAATATTTCATATCCTAAATCCTTTCATTCCCATTTAGATTTTTTTCAGTTGACTAAAATTTCTTTCTACTGTATTAAGTACTCAGTACCACTCAATATAATGTTTGAAGTGAAAAATATAAAAAGTAACTTGAATTTAGTATCATTATGCATCTTTTTATGTACTATGTCTCAATTTTTATATTTTATCTAGAGAATTAAAGGCAGAAGACTTTTGACATATATTGTCAACTGTGTTTCATATGAGGAGTGGGCCACACCAGATTCTTTCCTGACCACATGATATAAACTGTGTATTCAAGTGCTCACTACCATTGAAAGACAGCTATGCTCAGTACTATACCATCAACATGGTACCATCTCAGCAGCACTGAAAATTACCCTATTGTGTTGTTGGTAATCTGGGAAGTTAAAATGACCTCCCATTAATCTGTCAGTTTCATGATAATGAATGGTGTCTTGAAATGACTTTAAAAACAGTTGATTTGCATAATGCACTTCTATTGCTAAGATATAATGCCACCTCTGTTTTCTAGTTTTCTTTCTCAGTCTTGATCTATGTTGCTCACCCGTGGACTCACTTGTCACTTTCTGTTGCCATAACGACGGACATAATTACAAACTTCCCTAGGGGTCTAACAGGAAACACAGGAGGCTGGCTACATTCAAGGAACAGAATGTCCAACTAACTTATTTGTAAAAGGGAAAGCAATAAATGGTAGAATCTCTCTTTTATATTACTTTTTATTTCTATTTTTATTATCATTGTCAAGAGGTTTTGCTCATTCTCAATTTCTTAAAAGAACAACCATTTTAGAACTTTTATATAAGTGCATAATATTTGGAATTTGTGATTAGTTACAGCCCCAAAGCAAAATAATATAAAATATGCTTCTTCCTGAAACAAATGTTAATTGGCCTTCTTGAAACAAATGCTGTTTGCTGGTTACCGCTCAGCTGTCAACACAAAATATATTTTGTTTACATGAAGCCCTTTGGCCACTCAAAAGAAATGGATTTAGAAAATATCATTTAACATCAAGTTTCTCTTAAGGTTAGGAGCAGTTATGGCTGCAAAAGAGCTCATTAGAAACTGATTATTCCCTGGGATGGCAGGAAGCCACTGCTGCTGGTCTTAGCACGGGGTTCAGGGTTGTGTTGCGTAAGAGGAAAATTACCATAACTCCACGCTCTATTCTATTTGGAGATGTATATAAGCCCTAAAATTTCTAAAATGAAAATGCTTCATCTATTATGTGTTTTTCTTTAATTAATCCCCTTGGGGATAGTCACAGAAGGAGCTAGAAAACTTCTTGTAAATCAGGGACTTTCATTCCAAATATTTTCTGTAGATGCGAGGATTTGGAGCTTTTATTTCTTTTAGTAAGGTTCAGGCAATACATGGCACTGTAATTAGGTGATGCAAATATCCTTTGTTCTTCCATGCTAATCAGGGCTTGTCAGAACTCTAAGAGGGCATGAAGAAGCCAACCAGTCTGTTCTGTGCTCTTTTTATTAGACTTCCTTGAAACATAATGCTTTATCTAGGCTAACAATTTCTGCAGTGCCTTGATAAGACAAAAGCTTTGGTTCCATGGAGGAGAATGCTAAGGAAACCTTCTCTCCTCCTCTTCTCAGTGCTGCCTAAAAATCCCCAAAGATTCTCTTCTCTAAACAACTACAGTGTTTCAGGTTACAAGCAAAGCATTTTCCTTGGTAGTATATGCTCTTAAAATAAAATGCTTTTGCTTGTTTATGCTCTGGGGAATATAGTTGAGGTGGCTTTTCATTTATTCTTGTTGTTATTGTTTAGAATAAGCATAGATGTCCCAGAGTCCAGTCTTAAGACACTTGTCTTTTTCATTTACCCTTTAATAACATGTTTGTTTGTTTTTAGATTTTTTCCATAAACTCTTTTGTAAATGGAAAAAGTACCACTCATCCTATCTACTTGATAGAATTTTTGTTGGAGTCAAATAATATATCAGTAAAAGTATTCTACAGTCTGTAATATTAGGCAACTCTATTGCTATGGTTTAAATTAACAAAAATATAATTTTAGAAGACTCTCTCCCTGTTGTTTATTACTGCTTAAAAATTTTGCTGTTTTGAAGGTAGTTGCGAAATCATTTTTTACTTTATCAATTTGTCTAAAAGATATATTCGGAGTGGCTGAGTTGATAAAGTGTTTGGTGTCTAACCATGAGAATCTGAGTTTTGATCCCCAACATACAATTAAAAAGATGAGCATCATGGTACATGTCTTTAAAGCCAGCACTGGAGAAGCAGAGACAGGTAGATCTCTGGGGCTTCCTGGCCAGTGAGGCTGGCTGAAGTATCATGCTTCAGGCTCAGTGAGACATCATGTCTTCAAAAAATTAGGTGGAGAGTGATGGAGAAAAGATGAATGAACATACACTTCAACATGCACAAACATACACATAAATATACAAACACATATACATTCATACACATAAATACATAGACACATAGAAAAGAGACATTTAAGATATAGAAAAGAGAGATAAGCAGAAATTTGGTTAAAGGTTACTCCTAGGAGCTTGGGATGTAACTTAGCTGGTAGAATACATGCTTGCCTTTCATACAAAGAGCCCTTGGTTCAATACACACATGTAGTCCCAGCCCTAGGGTGATGGGGGCAGAAGGAGCAGGACCTGAATATTCTTGGTGACATGGAGAGCTTGAGGCCAGCCTTATGTATATGATACCCAGTCTCAAAATAACAATATTTTATTGACTATATATGATAATTTTGAGGGGGTTATGAAATCAATAATTTTCATGGTGCTACCAATGTAGACAAGACAGAGGCTTTTTTATTTCACTAGGTTACTTTGAGATCTTCTCCTTTGCAAAGAGTGCAAACTGTTCACAAAATTTTATTTTGAACATGACCAAAGCTATCTCATCAGTCCTTATGTTTAATGACTTCAGTCTGCCCTTGTGGGAAGGTGAGTAGCTGTCTGTCTTACAAAAGAGAAATCCCATTTATTATGATAACTATGTCCCACCATCCAGCTGGTTCATTGCCAGCTTTCCATCACTTGATGGAGGCTGAACTATGCTAATAGTTTTGTGCACTGAACAGTGAGACTGAGTTCCTTACAATGATTCATGTGTAACAGCTGCGGCCCACACTCCTTAATAACATCCGACTTTCCACAGAGCCACACAGCTTCCTTCCCTCACAGCTTATCTTTTGAGAAAATGTCAACTTTCCAGTTTTCTGGATGACCATGTGAATGTTAGTGAAACACCATTATTCAGAGTAGATTGGGTTGTTAGGGAAATAAAAAGTACTGCTTTAAATGTCTTACTGAGATTCACATTAAAAAAAAAATTGTAGTTTTTAAGTTTTCAGGGAAATTATTCATGTCTTCATTTGTCTTGGTCTGGAACTACAACTTCTTAATTATGGCCTAAATAATCCAGAGTAGACTTCAATGATCTTATAAATAATTATGAATGCAGTTTTTTATTGGTCCAAATGTCTTTATCCCATAGAATTTGTCATAGAAGAAATGACAATTGGTACAAATCAAAAATCAAGGAAGCAAAACTACAGACTCTTATTGGCAACTGTGTGTTCAAAATTAAAATGGCAAGGCCATTGATTGATATTATAGAGTTACATGTATCCTTGAACAAATGTTTAATATGTCTTTAGTATAAACATTTTATCAGAACAGTCTCAAATTTTGTAGCAACAAAGAAACCTGGTTGAACATAGAAATGGAAGAAATGGAAGTGTTTAATCAGTTTTAAAGAAATAAAATATGAACTTACATTAATAGTTTCAAATAACTCATTCATAACTTTGGACAGGTAATTAGACTTAAAAGAAAGTTTGAAAATGCCTTTCCATTGGTTCTTCTGGTTTTGGATAAGGTTCCTATGCATGGTCTTCTCTGCTGCAACTCACGAGTGAACTTGACCTGTGTTTCAACATTCACTGTGTGGTAGGGAGAGGATACCATCCTCTAGCTGCAGTCAGATGTCTGTATTTATGTATTAGTATCATTGTTAGCTTTGGTGAGGGATGCTGTGTTATGAGTTTCTTACATAGCTTTTTTGTTTTTTTCTTCCATGGCTTTCAGTGCCTAGGTAAGTCCAAAATATTTCCCAGATGTTGTTTCCAGGTAAATTGATAGCCTTCTGAAAGACTTGGACTCCAAACTAAGGCAATGGAATAAAAATGTGAATTTCAGGGTTTTTTTTTCCATTGGTAATGTTGGTAACATGGATCTAAGCTCCTGGCTGCTGATTGAGTACTTTTCTCCAATGGCAGGTACAGCATCCTCACATATAGTAGCAGTGTAGCAATTCTGGGGCTGGTCATTGTTTGGCTATTTTACCTAGAGTTTAATCTACCTTGATCTCCAGATTATCCATTAATGTTTAAGCCATAGAACAGCCAGCTATAGGTATACAAGTACCTTGGTCTGCAATGGAATTTTAATCAATGAACTTTCTATTGAAGAGCATGCTGATTATCCACTCATGATGAAGGAAACTATTGACATTTCTTAATGTTTTGATTTGTCATTAGACTCACAATTTTTATTCAAACATTAGTAGCAAATAAAAAAGATTTCTGAAAGGCCTTCTGGAGACATAAATATTGGGAGACAAAGGAAATATGTTTATATTCTAATAGTTTTACATAGAAAATAATCACAATAATTTTGTTATAATTTTTTCCACTTTTATTGGATATTTTATTTACACTTCAGATGCCATCCCCTTTCCCCATCCCCCTTTAGAAAACCCCTATCCCATGCCCCCTTTTCCTTTTTGCATTTATACTTTTTAAAAAAAATGTTAATCAAAGGCTTTATAAGTTTGGTATTGCTCAATCAGAGGTGTAACCCACTACCCAACCTACATATATCAACTGTCTTTGACTGGTGGAGATACATGAACATCTGCCTCCCTGTCTCCCCCCTCTTTCTCTCTCTCATCACCTAGCTTCTCCTCTCCTTCTTTTCCTCCTCTTCTTACTCCTTCTCTTCCTCTCAGTACTCTTCCCACCTTAGCTCCTCCTACATATCACCCTTCCTGTTAAGATGAAACTTTTCTCTCAAAATACAATTAGAGCATAATTATGCCGATTTGTACCAGTGAGGTACAAGATAGTCCTAATACCCAGTCCATCATTTTGTTGACTAACCAGAACCTCTGTCGTCTATCCTAATTAAAACACCTAGTTCTGAACCTGGCTTTTTCCTTGGCTTTAGGATGAATGTCAGCTGATGACCATTCACTCAAATTTTTTCTCTCAAGATAAATAGCCAGGATTGGCTATGAGACTATAAGTTTTCAACCCTGTCAGAAATCCAGAATGACCGAGTTAACTCTAATTGTGGGAAGCACAAAGCATATTCTAAAACTTAGCCAATTTATAGAGACCTCTGAACAACTGGACACTCCCTCTACTATAAAACGTTGGAGCATCTGTTCTTCCACCTTCTGGCCCAGGATCATCTGACAGACCTTAGTGCTGTAGAATTATTAAGGGCTGATTACTCTGTCTAGGCAGATATAATCAGTCTACTATTCTGCAAGTGTGTCCTTTTCTGGACAGTAATTTGTCTGTGGAAGGGAAGAAGCAATTCTTTTCTAGTGGCTGTCTCACCACAACTGGAGTAACTCCAAAGATGCTCAATTTCTTCTTAGAATTCAATATAGGAAGCTATCAGGAGCAGGCAGGTCTCTAATGAAAATGAACATTAATACAGAAATGTTTGTCATGTCAATTCTGTGGATTTCTGATGTTTTGAAAACCAACTATCCATGTAAGGTAATCTGGTCTGTTGTCTGTTAACTCCATTCAGCTATTTCTAAATAAAACATAGAAAACACCCTAACAATAAACTCCAAGACATGAATTTGCTATAGTCCTTTAACTCACAGGCTGACCATCTCAAATCAGTTAAAAAAGTTAAAGAAGGACTGGGTCTAAGCCTTGCATTCTTAAATGTGTTATACTGGTACAATGCCTATGAGAGTAACAATATTCATCTCACTTTTATATCAATAAGAAGCTTGTACCAATAAAAACTTTAAAATTTGTAATCAAAGTAAATTGGTGCCATTTAAGAATTTATATCTTCATCTTGATACTAATTATATAGATTTCTACTAATAGGTCATGACTATGCAATAAATCCTAGCTAATCCTCTCTATTCCCACAAAACCACTACTTTTCCCTAGAAAGACAGCCCAACATTTACCACCTTAGTCCCCAAGCCCAGGGAATAGGGGCACTGACTCTTCATTGGCTTCTTCAAGCTGATTATGGGCGTTGAGATATTAGAAGAAGAGTGGGGGGAAGAGCAAATTGATAAGCCTCTGATGCTGTGTCTTCACTGCATCCAGATGGAATTTCCAGACCTCAGAGGTTTGAGCAGGTCTGCCCAGCTTGCTTGATGAGTAGATACACCAAGGCTGATCATTATGCAATATACAATTCTCAAAACAAATTTTAGTATCAAGATAGATTTTTTTTAAGAGGGCTGATATTTTATTAAGGATGTTGGTTCTAACTGTTTTTCTTTTTTTCCCCCTCTTTTATTGGATATAATATTTACATTTCAAATTTTATCCCCTTACTCCGTTTTCCCCACCACCCAGGAACCCCTTATCCCATCCTCCCTCCTCCTGCTTCTATGAGGGTATTTACCCACCTACCCCCCACTCCCCCTCCCTACCCTCAGATTCCCCCCGCACGCCCCCCTCAGTGTTCAGCCTTCTAGGTACCAAAGATCTCATCTCCCACCTATGCCCAACAATGCCATCCTCCCCTACATATACAGCTGGAGTCATGTGTCTCTCCATATGTGCTCCTAGGCTGGTGGTTTAGACCCTGGGGAGCTCTGGCTGGTTGATATTGTTGCTCTCCTCATGGGGCCACCAACCTTTTTGGCTCCTTCAGTTTACTCTCTAACTTCTCCGTTTGGAACCTTTGATCAGATTAATGGTTAGCTGGGAGTATCTGCCTCTGGGTATGTCAGACTCTGGGGGACCTCTAAGGAGACAGCCTTATCAGGCTGCTGTCAGCTTTCCCTTCCTGTCATCCGTATCAGCGTCTATTTTTGGTGACTGAACATGGGATGAATACTCTGGTGGAATGGTCTCCATACAACCTCTCCTTCAGATTCTGTCCCACACTTTGTCTCCATATTTGCTCTCTTAGGTATTTAGTTACTCCTTCTAAGAAAGACCTAGGCATCCTCACTTGTTCTTTCTTCTTCATGAGCTTCATGTGGTCTGATAGTTGAATCTTTGTTGTTTCAAACTTTTGGGCTAATCTCCGCTTATCAGTGAGTAAATACCATGTGTGTTCTTTTGTGATTGGGTTACCTCAGTCAGGATGATATTTTCTAGTTCCATCCATTTACCTAAGAATTTCTCGAATTCATTATTTTTAATAGCTGAGTAATATTCCATTGTGTAAATGTACCACATTTTTTTTGTATCCATCCTCTGTTGAAGGGCATCTGGGTTCTTTCCAGCTTCTGGCTATTATAAATAAGGCTGCTATGAACATAGTGGAGCATATGTCTTTGTTATATGTTGGGGCATTTTCTGGGTATATGCCCAGGAGTGGTATAGCTGGGTCCTCAGGTAGTGCTATGTCCAATTTTCTGAGGAACCACCAGACTGACTTCCAGAGTGGTTGTACCAGCTTGCAACCCCACTAACAATGAAGGAGTGTTCCTCTTTCTTCACATCCTCGCCAGCATCTACTATCACCTGAATTTTTGATCTTAGTTATTCTGACTGGTGTCAGGTGGTATCTCAGTGTTGTTTTGATTTGCATTTCCCTGATGACTAAGGATGTTGAGCATTTCTTAAGGTGCTTCTCAGCCATTCGAGTTTCCTCTGTCGAGAATTCTAAAAAGTCTTTAATTTCTTTCTTTATTTCTTCCTTGACCAAGTTATCATTGAGTAGAGCATTGTTCAGTTTCCAAGTGTACGTGGGCTTTCCGTTGTTTTTGTCCATGTCAAAGATGAGTCTTAGTCCATGGTGGTCTGATAAGGTACAAAGGATTATTTCAATCTTTTTGTACCTGTTGAAACCTGTTTTGTGACCAATTATATGTTCTATTTTGGAGAAGGTACCATGAGGTGCTGAGAAGAAGGTATATTCTTTTGTTTTAGGATGAAATGTTCTATAGATGTCAGCTAAGTCCAATTGGTTCATAACTTCTGTTAGTTTCATTGTGTCTCGGTTTAGTTTCTGTTTCCATGATCTGTCCATAGCTGAGAGTGGGGTGTTGAAATCTCCCACTATTATTGTGTAGGGTATTATATATTTTAATAACCACACATTATAAGAGCTAATGAAAGGAGTAATAACCACACATTATAAGAGCTAATGAAAGGAGTAATAACCACACATTATAAGAGCTAATGAAAGGAGTTAATGATATCAGTAAAAGCAACAATATATTTGAATAAGGTACAATTCAATCACTCTGTCATCCTTTTATATTTAGGCAACAATCCCTTAATGAAACCTTCTTTATCTCTTCCATGATTGATTATGAAATCCCTAAACACACACACATACACACACACATGTGCGCACGCATGCACACATGCACAGGCACACACACACAATCTTACAATATGTGCATGTATGCATAGACACATACACACATTCTTTTATATTTAGGCAACAATCCCTTAATGAAACCTTCTTTATCTCTTCCATGATTGATTATGAAATCCCTAAACACACACACACACACACACACACACACACACACATGTGCGCACGCATGCACACAGGCACACACACACAATCTTACAATATGTGCATGTATGCATAGACACATACACACATTCTCCCTCCCCACCTTCCATGGTGGTTTGAATGAGAATGGAACTTTTTGGTGGAAGGATTAGGAGGTATGGCCTTGTTAGAGGAAGTCACTGGGGGTGGGCTTTGAGGTTATAATATACCAGTGACATTTCCAGTTAACTCTCTTTCTGCCTTATGCTTTTTGAGAAGGCATACATTCTCAGCTACTAAAGTTACTTCTCAAGCATCATGCCTGCAGCTATGCTCTCCACCTTGATGGTCATAGACTTTAATCCTCTGGAGCCATAAGCCCCAAATTAAATGCTTTCTATTATAAATTGCCTTGATCACAGTGTCTTGTCAATTAAAGTAACTAAGACATTTGCTTCTGATAGGAAGAGGTGGTAATCAGTATTGCTGTGGTACATTTTATTGAATGTAGCATTTACCATTTTATAACTTTGACTAGACATAGAACCAGTGAGAGTGCTGTGAGGGTTGTTGAAACAAACCCCCATCTTGAAACAACAACCATTATTCCCAGTTAGCTTTCTCTCGCCTCATGGTTGTTGCCTCAAGATATAAGCTCTCAGCTACTGCTCCAGTGTTATACCTGTTTGCTGCTATTTTTCCCTACCATTATGGTCATGAACTTACCTTCTAAAACTATAATCCCCCATTAAGTACTTTCTTCTATAAGTTGCCTTGGTTGTTGTGTATTGTAAAGGTAATTAAGATACATACTGCAGGCACATGCACAGTCCCTACTCAATATGTCTGTACATCTTTGTATTAATTCTTTGGTTGAATGCATTCCATTGATTTGTTCAATGTATCTTTCATTCTTGATAATTAGTTGATAAGTGGTAAGGAGTATATTTTATTTATATCTAGAATATTTTAATTGTCAAAGATATTTCTAAACTGAACAGTGAAATATAGGGACTATTGCACAAGGAGAAACCCCTTGTCATGCTAATCTGTGACTATAAACTCCCCTGCTCCTGTCTGGTAACTCAAAACAGCAACCACTATTTTCCCATGGTTCCATGAAGGGGAAGCAAGTCTTGTGTACCTTGTGCTGGTTGGCTGGATGATTAAATGTAGCATCACATACATACATGGTTAGCAGTTATTGCTTGTTTTCATGTGGGTAAGAGATAATGATAAACACTATTTTCTCAAGGCTTGTCTTTGGAATTTTCATAACTCTAATTTTATTTCACTTTGTTGGTCAAACATATTCTCTACATAGTCTAGGTCCAATAAGGGAAGGAAAACAGATCTCCCCCCCCCCTTTTTTTTTTTGAGATCTGTTAAGTCATATTGTGAAAGAGGGATGGGAGATGTTAGTCTGTCTTTGCTAATACTATGCATCACACTCCAACTTGTTCTTACTGTCCTTAGATGTAAAACAGTCTTTTCAGGGCTGAATCTTCTCATTTCCTATTGAAATTTGAACTAGTTTTTGATCATTCCCCCTTTTACTTGGAATTTTATTACCTTTTTCATCCCAGGTTTCTATGAGTATCAAGTTACATCTTGACTTGTCCCCAAAGTAAGTGAGGTTATTAAATCTACCAGTACTGGTATTCCTGGGAGCTTTTAATAGAAACAATGTATTAACTACTTTTCTTGTTGCTCAGAAAAAAAGATCTAACAGAAGACAAAAGACCTAAATATTAAGGGAGGAATATTTATTTTAGCTCATAGTTTCAGAGGGCTTGATTTATAGCATTTATGGTAGTAAGAAAATGTGATACCTCTTTACATAGTAGTTAGACCAAGAGGCAGAAATGGGTACAACCATTTAAGGCCTGCCTATACTGGGGTACTTCCTGAAGCCAGGTCACATATTCCAAATATTCCACAACCTACCAAAACTCTAAAATCTACTTCCATTTGGGGACCAGGAGTTCAAACACGTGCGTTTGGAGGGGGTATTTAAATTTCAATCTATACCATTCTTCTCTTGGCCTTTATAGACTGATAGCCATCTCATAATGCAAAATGTATGCAGTCCAGCTTCAAAATTCTCCTTAATCTTAACAGCTTTACCCTTGTTCAAAAGCTCCAAGTCTCTTCTAAGACCCTAGGTAAACCCTTAATAGTGAGTCCCTGTAAAATGGAAAAAAAAGTTATATTCTTCTACTACACATTGGAATAAGCATTCCCATTCTAAAAGGAAGAATTTGAACATAGCAGGGAAACATGAGGCAAAAACATCAAGTTCTGCAGCCACTTCAAGCTGGGATCCTTTGGACAATGGCTACAGCAGTCTTAGTATGCTACACTGCTGAACCAGGGAAAATATTTTCTTTGGTGTCCTTGTTTAAGAAGGAAACTCCAGACTTTTTCTCTATTTGTTCAGTGTTTTCTTAGGGACATTTTTTTTTCAAATGAAAATCTTCCAAATAACTTTGCATTTGTATACTTTGGGGACATCAATGAGAAAGATACATGCATTGAATTTCTCAGAAGCTTGTTTTTAGTGGTAGTACTGTTTACATTTCCAGGTGGAATATTATCTCCCCTTGATTCATTTGAAAAATGTATTTTTTTAAATCTATGTGTGTTTGTGTGTATCTGCATGTGGGTATGTAGAATTAAGTGCTTCAAAACCAGGAAGAGAGCTTGGAATTCCTGAAGGTAGATTATTGGAGTATTTTTAGCTGCCTCATGTGGGTGCTAGGCACCAAACTTGAGTCCTCTGCAAGAACAGAATATATTTTTAACTTCTGAGTTATCTCTCTAGCCCCCTCCCCTTGACTCTTGAAAGAGCACATAATATAGGCCCAAGAATAACAGCTTACTACATTTCTTTAACAGTCTTACCTTGAATGTGTTCAAACATAATAGCCAGCTAGGAATCTCACCAAAGAAATGTTGATGGGAGTAAAAATCATGTAACAAATATAACTGGATTGAAATTTGAATATCATTAAGGTTTAAAACATGATCATAAACAATGAAAGTTGGTAACAACAGCCCTAATGTGGAGTGTTGAGTACATCACTGAATGAAGAGAAGGATGCCATCTTGGACATTGCAGGTGCCATCTTGAGTAGGTCAGTCTGCATTCTGGGACTCAGTTTTTATTCATGTGAAATATGCAGGGCCAAGAACTAGAATGAACTAATCTGAGAAGTGCATTTACCTCTCAAATGGCTTAGAAGACAGCATGGAGTGAGAAAGTAAAGACACTTTCTGTGTCTTGAGCAACTCCAGTTGTGGTAGATACTGCTTCTTTTTTTAGTTGAACTAAGCTGTAAACATTTCAGTCCCTGTGCTTATGTGTAGAATATGTGGAAAAGGAAATAAAGTTGATTGAAGCAAAATGAGATAATTAGTATTTATATCTGCGAAGCTTTTAGCATAGTGCCTTATAGAGCTCAGTAAGTTAGCTAATTTGAGCCACTGGAGAATCATTTTAGAGTATGTCCTAGCTTTCAAAATTCAAAATGTTTCTTCTCATTATAACAGTATCTAAAAATGTATCAACACATTATGGCTGTAATTTACCCCCCAAGTTCATGTGTTAGAACCTTAATTCCAATGAACAGTAATGAAAAGTAGTTTTACCTCTAAGGGGTCATTAGGTAACTTTCCTCGTAACCAGTGAGTTCTCTTGTTCACTCTCTTGGGACTGGATCAGTTGATAAACAGTGGTAAAACAGAGCTTAAGTTACTTCATCTTCACCTTGAGTTGAAAGTCTCCTGTTAGTGCCTCTTATAGTTCAAACCTACTTAGGAACCAAGAAAAGAGCAATCTTTCGGGGTTAAGTCTGCAGGAAAGTAGCATATTGAAGATAGCATGAATACATATGCTTATAATACATGCCTTATGGGACTCAATAACTGATCCTTCCAGCAGCACCCTGCAGGATATGGCTTCCCCACTTCCTATAGTCTCTTATGTTTCCCCTCTTTATAATTTACTAAATTTCAGCCTCATTTGGAGCTTCTGTTTTATGGAAAGAATTATGCTTGCTCTTGTCTTAGTGTGTTCACACATACTTTGTCCTTCGTATGATGAGTTCATGCTCAGATCTTTATCTCCTTGAATCTTAGTGATTCCCTAACACATAGCTTAAAGGACATTTTCTTGAAGCTGGAGACATGGCTCAGTGGTTAAGAGCACTTGCTGCTCCTTCAGAAGGGTAGAGTTCTGTTCTGTTTCTAGCATCTAAGTTCAGTAGCTCAACATTTTCCAGCTTCAGGGAATCTAACACCATCTTTTGGCCTCCACACATGCACACACACACACACACACACACACACACACACACACACACACCCCTAATAAATCTTAAAAGGAAAAGTAGTTCTTGAAGGAAGTGTTAGTAGACTTCCTGGATAGATTAGATCCTCGTGGAATGTTCTCCACTATAACACATGTTGCTGCAATTTAATATTTACCTTTTTTCTTTTCTAGTGTTAAAGTTCAGACCCAGGGCCTTGTAATTGCTAGGCAAGAACCTATTATTAAATTAAATCCCCTGCCCCATGCTTATTTCTTCATAGAATATTGTATCCTTGGCTCTGAACATGAAGATTTTTGTCTACCTTATCTGCCATGGATATCCTCTTTCTGTGCATATAAATACCAAACCCCAGTAGACATTGGTGGATCAAAGAATGAATAAATGAATGAATAAGTATATTTTTGTGATTTATATAAGCATGCAAAGCTATTTTATATGACTACTTAACTATTACACAGATAACAATATGGGAACGAGTAATCTTTAATTGCTTTTCTTCCCTTCTTTATATTTCTGTCGTGTTTTATGAATAGAGGAAGAGGGAGAGAGGTAGAGAGGAAAGGAGACGAGGGTGTGTGTGTGTACCAGTGAACCAGGATTTAGAAACAAAATATATTTTTCAAATGCGAGTTGGTTGTATTTGCTCATGTTTGTCATCTCAACACTTGGCGCCTAAGGCAGGAAGAATGCTGTGAGTTCAAGGATATCCTGGGCTCCTTAATGAGGTCCAGGCATGTCTAGGTTACAATATGAGATGCTATTTCTAAAACAAAACCAAAATGCAAAACCAAAATAAACAAATAAACAGAAGCAGAGCAACTCCCTACCTCCCACCCCTTGCCCCCCAAAATACACCCTCAGTGCTAACAGAACATAGGCACAAACTTGTGATGGAGCTGTTTCAACTAGGTCATACTTCCTGTGGTTTTCAGCATTGTAGCCAATGCAGGACACTTCAGACAAACAATAACAAGTTTATCTGGTCATTCAACTACTTAATAAGCCTTTATCAACAATCTTTCGGGTGACATGCACTAGCTACAAAGATACAGCCTTTTTAAAGGAATATTGTCATTGAATACTCTGTCTCCCCCCAAGTATAGGGATGAATGGCATTTTACTTTAAATATAAGACATTTTTATGTTCAAAATTGTCTGAAAATGACTAGGTAAGATTTTTAATAAGAAAAATATGTAGGCTACTTATAGTTGCCCAATCAAATTTTTAATTGTTAGTTGAAGAAAGAGGGCTTTTTGGGGGGGGGGGGGTGGGCTGCAGAGACAGCTAGAGGCTCACACAAAGAATGTTTCTTTTGTCTGATTCCTTATATGTCAACATTTCATTTAAATTTCACATATTGTGTTCACAACTAGTCTGTTAACTTTTCAAATCAGTTTAGAAATTACAAGTAAGACGTAATGAATAGGCCTTTTATAGAATTAATTTTTTCGTCTAAGTATTCTTTGGCATAGGTGCTACCAAACAATGAAAATATTGACTGAAGCTCAAGATAGGCAATGAATTAATTCCCTGAGACATGTTTGAAAAAAGAAAATCTCTCCTTTAGTACAGAGATAGGCTTACAAAAAGCATATAGAATTAACTATACACAAAAGTGTGAATTGACAAGATGTCCCAGAATGTTTATAGAAATAACTACTTGGCTCATGTTGCTTAAGCACTTAATTATCTCTCTTGAAGACTGTGCCTAAAAATACTTAAACTGTCTTTCTATAATCATTTGCCTTTCACACATCAGACTAAATCTTAGAGCATGCAAACTTAGATCTGTGCTGAGTGTGCCCCAAATATTTTCCTAAGAGTCTTTTCCTAAGTGAATGTTTCAAGATTCTCTGTTAGCCAGAACCCTGATTTCAATAAAGTCCAATGAAAATCTAATTATGCCTTCTAGTTAGTTCAAAGTTGCTTATAATTCTTCAGTGTTTAGTTTGTAGCTTCAAATTTACTCTCTATGTGTAAATCATAAACCAAAGAGCCAGATGAGACCTTGTAGGGGCATTTGGCTAGACTACTACCCCAGATGTGCCTAAACCTGACTTACTAAAGGTTCTGATCTTGTAGAGTCAAGAGGATCACAGCCTAGCTGAGTGGTGCTTAGTTATCCTTACAGTGGATACACTCCTCTTTCTTGGGAGTTTAACCCACTTTGTTTCCCCTCTTGTCCCTTAAGCCCAGTAATACCTGTTCAGTTTTTGAACCACATTCACTTTGTAGGTTATTCTTCTTCACCTTGAAAGCACTCAAATCTTCCATGTAAGAATAAAAAAGAGGAAAACTCCCAAACTTCTTTAGCCTTTTCTTGTAGAACTTATTTTCTTCCAGAATTCTTTTTGTCTCTTCCCGATTTACACTGCTAAAGAGACTCTGAAGATGGTCACAGCCAAGAAGAACAGATTTCTTTATATTTATTTGGAAAATCTCTATTGAGAATCCATTCTATTCTTAGTCTGTGTTCTGCAATTAAGAGGCAACATTGAATGGGAGAAAGTCTTTTCCCTAAAAGAGCTAACTGATGTGGCTGGGAGACAGAAATGAAAGCAGATAATGCCTAAGGAGCAAGTATGACATCAAATGGACAGAAAGCCCATCTTCCCAGCCTTGGGAATGAGTCTGTCCTTGTTTCAATTCTATTGCTCTGATAAAATATCCTAACAAAAGCAACTTAAGAAAGAGTCTGTTTATCTTAGCTTACAGTTCCAGGTTATATATAATCCATCACTGTAGGTAAGCCATAGTAGCAGGGTTTGAAACCACTGGTTATACTGCATCTATAACCTGGAAGTAGAGAAAAACACATTAATGTATGTATGCTTATGCTCAGCTCATTTTCTCTGTGCTTACACAGTTCAGGACCCACTGCCTAAGCAATGGTAGCACCCACAGGGGAAGGTTCACCTCCATTAACCTAGTCAAGACAATCCTCTAAAGACCTGTCCAGGCCAACCAGATCTAGATAGTTCCTCTAACCACACTCTTCCCAAATGATTTTAGATTGTGCCAAGCTGACCATTAAAATTAACTATCCCTGGGCCCTTTCAGATAGCAAAATCCTACATGGAGAAGGACTACAGGGCTGCAAATGACCATGGCCACATCACACACATAGTCAGCTCACTGTTCTTCCAGACACACCTTATCTGGAAGTGTCCTTGGGACTTTTCAGCAATCTACCACAACCAGACACTTAGAAAATATAATCTCTTAGTTTGGTTTCTGTTGAGAACTGCACTAGCCCCATGTTCAGGCGGCCAAAAATGTCATGGCCTGAGCAAAATGTTGAGGCCCCGGGCTGCCCTGAGTTTGGCGGCCACTGTATCCCGGCCCAAGCTGCCGCTCCGGTCCAAGGGTCGGGGTTCAGCAAGAGAGAGAGCGAAGATGGACTCGAACAATGGAGACCAGACAGAGTGTGATTCAATCCCGTTTATTCTTCAGTCTCCCTTCTTCTCTCCAAGTCCCAAGTCCTAAGTTCCTAGTCCCTAGTTCCTCCAAGTTCCAAGTTACTTCTTCCAAGATCTCTTTTAAGTGCCTGCTACCTAATGCCTAATTCCTACTCCAAGTTGTACTCCAAGTTGTACTCTCTGAAGTGTCTCCTCTAAAGTGTCTCCTAAAGTGTCTGCTTCTCTGTCTCCTCTGTCTGCTGTGTCTGATTCTCAGTTCTGTTCTGTCTCTGCCTTTTATATGTCTCACTTCTAAGCCATGCCTCTAAGTCACACCTATAATCATGCCCTTAGGTCTTGTCTCTAAATCTGATCTCTAGGTCACTCTTAAGTCACACACCTTTAATCTCACATACCTTTAATCTCACACACCCAAGGAAAGTCCTGGGTATCTAAACCAAGATTATCAGAGTGTGCTCATCTGTTGTAGGCTATTGTAATCCAAGTCTCATGTCAGAGTATATGGCTCAAGATGGCTGCAAAGCTGATAGCCGCTTTCTGCTAAAAGTCGGCTTCCAACAGGTTTCATGTTGTCAGGTGTCTCTGGAAGTATTTCATCATGGCATAATACTTCCTACTTTCTCAACTACTTCACAAGGGACCTTAAATGAGCAAACTCTGCTCTCACTAAGTGAACAGTAGCCTTTTAAAGTTCCAGACTCTGTTGCCCTGTCTCCAATAAATCCATTACCTGAATACTCACTTTCTCCCCTTCTCTGTTTTTCCTCTTATTCATTCCCTAAAACATAGCAATAAGTACATGTTAGAATCTTCTAAGATGAAACATTTTTTTCTTGTTACAATTTTACAGTTGATTTAAGACTCCATTGCATTAATTAGAGAATAGGGTATGGTGTCCATCTTGAAAATCTGTTAGAAGACATATTCATGTTTTCTGATTCTAGTGACACAACCACAGATTAAGTAAATTGTGAAGTAATTTATTTTGGCTCATAGGTGGGGTTAAAACACAAGGAACAATATGTGGGAATGTCCTTGCTGGCAGAATTCAAGGATATGCACAGTATCTCATAGCAAGAAGCAAGGATGTACATGTGTGTATGTCTGGCTGTCCTTACTCTCCCAATAAAACTACCAGTGCTCAGTCATGGGACTTTTTGTCCTAATAACTGTTTCTAGTCTCAATGGCCTCTCATTTAAACACCAGCCAGATTCAAGTTTCTGTAGTTTAGAACCTCATGATGGGCTTAAATTTCAGTATTTCAAGATTTGGGGACATAGAAACTACATTCAAACCATGGTAAAGGCATAGGAAATAGTCTGTAAGCATAATGTGTATTTGGAGAAGATATGCTTTATTCACTTTCTGAGCTTAGGAACTGATAAGACCCATTGGGCTAACTTCCTTTATTTTGTTTCCATGTACATTCAACCTCTTCATGTAATCCCTACTTTCTTGTCTGCTTTTTGATGCGCTGTTTACAGAAAGACTTTTTTAAAGTCACACAATAATAATAATAATAATAATAATAATAATAATAATAATGAAACTGTCAATGTTTTCCTTGTACTTTTGTCAGTTTTACTATTCACATATTTCAATTATTACATTTTTTTTTTCAAATTTTAAGTTTAATTTTGTAGTAACATTTACTGGTTCTTTAATAAAGCAACTCCACTTCTTTGCTCAGTACTTGTCAGTATGTTTTCCATACTTTTGGGTTCCAGATCTTTCACGTAATAATAAATAATAATAATAATAATAATAATAATAATAATAATAATAAATATAGATATCTTACAAGAAAAATTCAAGCATACTTAAACTAATTTAGTATGACATAACAGTGTTGCTTTTGTTGAGGGATTAATTTGTGTCTGTAGTGCACAGAAATACCTTTCAGTTATCTCATCATTTTTTTATGTGCTCTCCACTTCTTGCTTTTTCTGTTTCTCTTTAACTTTTTTCTTGCTATTACAGTTTTTATTTTAAGAAGAAAACTTTCTATTGATTCTTTGTGAATTTCACATCATCTACCCCAATCCCACTCATCTCCCTGTCCCTTTGAATCTGCCCTTATAACTGCTTCACACCCAAAGAAAGTAAAATAAGATAGAATAAAAATATCTTGTCGTGGAAGCTGTACAGTGTCACAGTGTGTCACATCTTTACTTGCAAATGTTATAGCAGTGAGTCATTGGTGGTTTTAAGGTTTCTGTCTTCTCCTACACTATCTATACTGGATCCTGATGAAACTCCTCTCTGATACCCTGCTGTTTCCCTGTCATGGAGATCCTACAACTTTGAATCTTCAGGACAGTACCTTTTATGCACTCCAGCAGATCACAGGTGGAGTAGATGTTGGGGTGGGCCATTCAACGCCCTGGATCTGGGCCCAGGAGGGAGCTGAGTTGTCTAGCCCAGCAGCTCTCCTATATCCACACCACCAGGGCAAGCACTCTACAGCTGGCAAGGAGCAGGATCACCTCTCCTGCTTTCATGTCCTCTGACCAGCTCACCCACACCCCTGCCACCAGGATCAGTTCTACTGTGCTTCCCAGGCGAAGTGCAGGGTCCACTCAGGTGAAGTGCAGGGCCTACTCTCCTGAGTATGGTGACCAGTGAAGGGCAGAGACAGCTCAGCACAATACCTCAGATGACAGACCATACTAGGGACACCTGCATGGCCTTTGGTGGTAACACAGGCCTGGGACATCTACACGCTGCCATAGGACCGTAAATCCAGACATGGCCCATAGCAGCAGCATGGGCCTAGATGTCTCAAGTGGCAGTGCAGACCACTCAGATCAGCTCCACAAAATCGTCCTTGACTTCCACATGTACACTGTAGAACAAAAACCCCTATCTCCTAATAGTAAGTAAAACGAGATAATAAATTTAAAAAAAAACCAAGCTTTTAAACTTTTTGAGTAATTTTACTGTGTTTTGGTATTACAATTCGAGTTTTGAAATCATAGCTGCTCTTCTATATTGTCATGATTATGCTTTTCAAAATTTCTGGAAAAGTTTTAGGCTTTATTTCTTGTATATGAACTATACACTGGTTCCTACTCTAGTTGCTCATGTAATGACCTAATCTATCTCTTATTTTTTTATAGGATTTTTTTTATGAAATGTATTGGGGATAATTCTTCAGATTTATCTTCTATTTAGTAATTTTTTCCACAGATTTTAAGTTTTCTCTTCCAGTTACCTGGGTATGTTGATTAAATTCTGTTAATTGTATTCTCTACTAGTGATTTTTCAGGAAACGGGTCAGAAAATTCAGATAGTGTGGTAAGAATTCTTATAAGGATTTTTTCAAATGGCACATGAGGTTGATGTGGCGGCTATGAGTACTCTGGAGTGACAGTTTGTTGTCTCATTGCAAACCCTCTTAACCTCTTGTGTGGCCAGGCTGAACACAGGCAAGATTCCTCAGCTTCTCATTGTGGGCATCAGACACCACTACTTCTTTACTTTTCTGTGATTGACATTCTCTGACATTTCTGACTTTGACCAATCACTGAGCTTTCTCACCCATCTACCTTTGCTTGCTGTGTTGTTAGAGGAAGCTCAAGTGTCCTGGACTAGGCAGAAACAACACGTGAGATTGGAAACACAAACAAAACAAAACAAAACTCCTCCTGGTCAAGAGTATAGAAGCTTTGGCCTGAGTGAAGATGTATCATCCAGCTGGACAAGGTCAACCTCCTGGCCAAGGGACCAATTCCTGGCCAAGAAACTATCCTAGAACAGCAGCTTCACTGTAAGCATGCTCGGGAGATAGGAAGAATAGTTTTTCCTTTAATGAGATACCGTAATTCTCCTTCCCAGATTCTCACCCCTAATACTGTAGTTTGCAGACCGCAGCCACACAGCTTTGTAAGTCAACATAATTTCCTGAATTATTCAGAAAAACATAACTTCTCCTTTCTTCTTTTTCTCTCCTCTAAACATGCTTCCCTCAGCATTCTGGATTCCTCAACATTTCAGGATTCCTTATTGCTTCTCCAGGACTTCCCTTCCTGCCACGTGGCCATTTGTCTGCTATGTGTCTACCTCCATGTCAGGTTACATGGCAGTTCTATTTTTTGGTCTCTCGATTTTCCTTTGTGCAGCTGCTCGGTTTTACAGCTTGCCTGCCCTTTATGAAATTGTCCTTGAGTTTTTGTTTGAGTTCATTCTTAAATATTTTTTTAATAATAATAGTAAGAGCCCCAGAAAGTGAGCCCCTATCTCTCTTATATCAAATATGCCTTTAGTACTTGGCTTGATTACCATATTGTGGTCCAACCAGGTACAGGTTCCACAAATCCAGTTCTAGTTTCTCTTGTTTTTAAAATTTAGCCTTAAAAAGTATCATCACACATTGTGATTTTTTTCACATCCCAGTTTTGACTGTTCTGGCTATCTGGTGCTGATAGAAAAGCTTGGAACTGATGTCCCAATTTAATATGCTACTTCCTGTGTAAGTCATTATTTCTTACTGATTTGTGTTTCCTTGGTGGGTGGCTCTGTTGCAAACTGACGTCATTACACCCTCCCCACAATGACTCAGCTAGTCAGAGGTTAAAGAGAGAATTATCTTCCTTCTGCTTGCAGCTTAGCTTTTAAAAGAAATAATTTCATCTCTTGACTAAGATAAAAAAAACTATTTATATATTTTACAAGCAGAGCCATTATCTGTGGTAGGATTTTATTTCTTTTGAAAAACTGTTTAAAATTTCATTTATGCTTATGTTTATGCCATGATATTATATCAATTCAATATTTGATTTCTATTTCTGTTTATAGTTTATATTTTTAGAACATTGTCAACATGTGTCTGGGGAGTTTATCAGATCATTCTTATCTGACAAGCCAATTCTCAAGATTCTACCTTGTCACTGGGGCCACTGAGTCAACACAAGCATTTAACAAGCGGTGACAAGCTTAAATGCTTCACAGTGTCCCAGCTTTACCTCTAACAGATTTTCTGTTTTTTAGGTTAATTATTACCCTCTGTTTTAGTGCTGATTTATCAAATTCGATTGAGTTAACTTTTCTGAGTCAAAAATTAGCAACTTGTTTTGCCTGGAGTGTGGACACTTAGGAGGTTTTGGTTGGATGGTAACATAATTAAGCTATACTATGTAGGCGTTTTTATGATCTCACCCAGAGTACAAAAGATAACTTAAGATTTCACAGTTCTATGATCCCCAGGCCTGAATATGTTGGTATCCTAGAAACCCTGTGTAGAATATGAGGATGAAGGATTCCTCTGGACACAGGATCTTGTAATTTGGTAACATGAGGCTCAAGTACAAACTTTTGTTTGCATCAGTGTCTTTGTCTAAGCATTTTTTTTTTTGTACATAGTCTACTGAATGATCAGTTCTGAACATAAGAGATCAAGTTTCATGGAAGAGACACCAATTTGGGTTCTGTGGGGAAGACAAAGAGTTACTTGGTGACAAATTACACTCCTACTCACAGTGCTTGAATAGTTCTCTTGATTAACTTTTACTTTGTGTACTTGTGTTTATGGCCATGCTGGTTATGCCAACTTGATACAAACCTATAAATATCTGGGAAGAAGACATCTCAATTGAGTAATGCTGCTGTTAGAATGTCATCTAAGCAGCACCCCTCCATAGCATCTGCTTCAGTTCCTGCCTTCAGGTTCCTGATTGGTTTCTACATTGGTTTCTCTTGATGGCTTGTGACCCCAGAGATATGTCAACCAAATAAAACTTCTTTATCCTTAAGTTGCTTTTGGTCATGGTATTTTTATCACAGAAATTGAAATCCTAATTAAGATAGTGACTTATCTTAGAATATAGTACTTAACAATTCAGCCACAAAGGCTTTGTATAAGTAAGTTACCCTTAGCTTCAAATATTTTCTCAGTTGTATTCACTCCAAATGTTCATCCCAAACAGAATAGGTTTCTTCAAAACCATTTATGAATATGTGGTGGAGTCATGAAAAGCAAGACACTTATCTCTGTCCTTTCCTTCTGTATCTTTCCTTTTCCCTTCTCTGTAGTAACCTAAAATCTATCACTTATAATGACTGCAATTAGGATTGTATCTGAGTTAGGTCTAGTGGTATGGACTTTTAGTTCTACTTGGGAGGTTAAGGTAGGCAGGTCACAAGTTCAAGTCTTGTTCCGGTTACAGACTGAGTTGAGGCCAACCCAGACAATTTAGTGAGATACTGCTTCAAGATGGAAAGTAAAACTGGGCTGGACATGCAGTTCAGTTATCAAGTGATTGCCTAACATGTATGAGGATTTAAATTCTATCCTATACCTAAGACTGAAATAAATATACAGCAATTAAAAACAAAACAAAAAGCCTGCAACTAGCTTGGCAGAAAATAGATATATTCTAAAGAGATACTGTGTCTCTCAATCTGACTATCACACTAGTGAAGCAATGGACCCCAAAGAAATGAGAATTCCCCCAGGAATCTGAAAGAAAGAAAACTCAAGCCAGAGAAAATTAGTTTTTTCCCCCTTTAACACAGTTCTAACAACTTGTCAGATCACCTCTTAGGATGAGAGTGAAGCCCAAACACTGATGGGTCCATAATGGTTGGGACCACACCTTAATGGGACTGCCTAGAAGTATATCCTTGGCCCTCTATTTAAAGTTTAATCTCACTTCAGGATCTCTTTGTTCTTCTTTTTGATGTGGCTGCGCTGAATAGATATGTCTTTTCTGCTTTCTACATCAAATTTGGTTCTTTTAATTGGTTTATTGAAGATGGATGGGCAGACCTAGTTTGGGACATAAGTTTTGAGCCTCTAGGTTTGATAACAAAACACCAAAAATCTTTTGGATATAGATTTTAGCTCAACTCTTTCTTTCTTCCTTCCTTCCTTCCTTCCTTTCTTTCTCTTTTTTTTCTTTCTCTTTCTTTCTTTCTTTTTAAAGATTTATTTATTTATTTATTTATTTCATGTATATGAGTATACTATAGCTGTCTTCAGACACACCAGAAGAGGACATCAGATCCTATTACAGATGGTTGTGAGCCATCATGTTGTTGCTGGGAATTGAACTCAGGACCTCTGGAAGAGCAGTCAGTGCTCTTAACCACTGAGCTATCTTTCCAGCCTCAATTCTTTCTTATTCTGGTTATATTATCCATCAGAAAATTTACCTTAAATATTATACTTTCTACCTGTAATCAATACTTTGGCAGTGGGGATATATAGATAATTAGTCTGTGAGTTCCTTCTTTAAATTGGCATGCCTTGAGATTCTGCAATATAATTACAACAAAGTAATGGTTTGTGACTTGAAGTGATGTCATTTCAGTTATCAGATTAGTTAAGATTGTGTATCTAGCCTACACAAATGTGTAGAGGAATACAGAGAAGGTACTGGTTCCTACTATCAGAACAGAACTCCAGAGAGCATATTAATTGGCTTTTTCTCTCTCAGTGACACAAATATAGGCCAGATCACACCAGATTCGAAGCAGATAAATGCAGGTTTATTAGGCACTCCTCCAAAGAACAGGGCCAGGGAAGTTGAGTGCCCCAGCTAAGACAAGGAGGTTTTATAGACCTTAGGTGAGGGGCGATTATGTGTCAGCTATAGACTGGGATTGTGCCCATATATGGTCAAAACTGAGATCCTGGGCAGGCACTCTTAAGTGGAAACACTCTTGCTGGAAACACAAAGGTGAGAGGTGATAACATGTCAGTCAGGAGTTTGTTCTATGCAGGCAAGATTGAGAGAAGACAGGGTTTCTCAGCTAATTCCAGGGGCAAGCAGGGGTTCCAACCAAACATGGATGAAGACCTTGTAGGCTCTCTTGCTCCAGAAGGTCAATATTAGACTATAGGAAATATCCTGAGTCTCCTTTGCAGTAGACAACAACAGGGAGTTGCTGTTTATATCCCAGTCAAAGGGAAAGGTTCTATGGTTCCAGAAAGGCTCCACACTTTTGAATAAATTCCTAGTGTTTGTTATGGTTGACCTGAGGTTTCTGACATTGCCACAGTATCCTTGGAAGTAAACACAAGGCTGAGTACTGTAGCCTGCCTTCTACCTCTCACTACTAGAAGCTTCCAGTACCCACTAAATTGACATTTGTGTCTGATGAGCTCATTATCTTGGTTTTATATTTGTGTGTATTCTTGTCTGCTTTCCTATCTATCATGTAACAGTTTCCTCTGAGAGTGAAACATCTCATCCTTCAGGGAAGGTCCTGAAACAAGAAGGTAAACCACTCAAAATAGCCCCAGGAAATCCCTGAAACTGACCAGAATCTCTAGACCTCTCATTGCTAGAGAAAATAAAAAGCTGAGTCTCAGTGAAGTGAAACTGAGCTGCCAAGATTCTCAAACAAGCTTAGCTTCAAAAACGACTTTGAAACCAAACCAACTGCCTAGAAGAAGCAAAAGCCAGCAGATCTGCTGGAAGAGGTTTGGACCAGAGTTACTTGGAAAGGACACTATCCAAGCTGTTGAACTACCTGCAGGCTGTATAGCATGCTCTAGGGTTCCCCACTGGGAATAGCTTTGATGATGCCACACTCTCAGTCATCTCTGCTACTGTAAAGTAACCCCTCACCCATATTCCTATAAGTAACCTCAATAAAACTCATTGGTTCACCAAGCTGGAATTTGGAGGTATTCCTACTTTGGTCTGTTATAGAATTCCTATCTGGGCTGAGTAGATGTATGTGTTGTGTCTTTCCAGAAAAAGTTTTGTCACACAATTTCTACTTATTGTGAACTTTTGAGAGCTGGAAGACAGTTTGCAGTTGGGATATAACAGCCCTGTTATGGCACAGCATGTAATGAACTTGGAGAACAAAACCAAAAAACAAACAAACAAAACAAAACCTTACACAGCTGATCTGACTTATTTTTTTCTAATCAGAAAAAAAATTGAACAAAATGATTAGAAACAAATAAACAACAATAAACCAAAACCGAAAAATAGCAGACTAGCATTTCTCCTGTCCTCAGTCGCAGCCCCTCTATTTATTCTTTCCATTGATCTACAGGCACTAACCAGATCAGTCCATGCTCCCATTGTCACACATTATGTTTGTGATTTGTAAAGCAGAAACCCTGTTAAGTAGCTCACTGTTCCTTGGAGATTAAATATAGCCATATTTTTATGTTATAACCAGCATAGCTGCTGTGTGTGCTTCATCCATAAGCCACGATATTATTAATTTTTGTGTGTAGGCACTCTCTTCAACAGCCACATATTTTTCTCTCAAATCTCACTGTGCTTTGTAGCAACTGTGTAAGTAAACCTTTGTTCTGAAAAAAACCACCCATTGAGTAGGAGTGTGAATTCAAATGCCTGAGGGCACCATGGCATCCTACAATTATTCAGCTCAGTGAGCTCTGTGTGACATCACACTTTTGTTAAGTATATTAGGCAAAAGGGGGAAAAGGCCATACTTGCCTCTAAGTACTGAATGAGCCTTTGTTTCCTTCTGTCTAAGTGCTCCCTCCCCCACCCAAGGCAGAAGAGCATTTCTTAGCATGTTGAATTTAGCTTACATAAAAGTGAGTTTGATTAACTCAAGTTTGGCCTTTCTAACTTGCTTCTTTCTCAGAGATTTTCCTCTCCTTCATTTGCTTTTTCTAGAATGCAACCCTCTCTATAATATTCTTCCATTTTTTTTTTCAAAATTTATGACATTCTCACTTGAAAACGTATCACTCTTTTTTAGTCCCAGAAGTCTCACCGCCTTTCAGCATGAATGCTAGCTAGACTCTGAAGTTCATTTAAACATCTAAATCAGACAGGGGAGAGATTTGAGGCATATTTTATCTTGACACAGGAGTGACTCTGTGGTTCTGAATGTGTGTAACCAGAGAAGTTATATGCCTCCAGAATACAGTAGGAGGACAAGAGTAAGATAGAAAAAAGAAGAGAGAAGAATTGGTCACAAGCAAATCTAAATGTTGCATGAAATCCTACAGTCATAGAATAATTCTCATTGGCTAGATGCTTGCTTTATGGACTGACTGAGGCAGCAGACGTGGGTCTATGATCCACTGGATGAGGCAGGAGTCCCCACTAGATAGGACAGGCCTGTGACAGATCAGGAGCTAACTAGATCACCTGCTTAGCTGAGCAGAGAAGCAGCACACAAAGCATGTGCCTGCCCTTCTTGCTGGCTTGGCCTTTGATGATATATATATATATATATATATATATATATATATATATATATATATATATATGACCAGTCTTAATAAAGACAACCTTGGCTTCCATCCAGTTCCTGCCATAAGCCCAGAGGGCAGGACAGCATGGTAGTATTCCTCCTGGAGTCTCCTCCACTTTCTAAAAGTGAGTTCTTTCTCACTTCTCTTGATTAGTCTGTTACTCTGCTTTCCTCCTGTCTGTTTCTCTTTTCTTCTTGGGTATGAGACATTGAATTTATAAGCCGTTGGCTTGGAGTAGCACCTTAGCTCCCAGAGTTAAACTCATAAGAGATGAGAAAGGCTCTATAATTTTCAAAGAACCCTCATCACAGGAGAGGAACTGGACCTTCTACCTCTCCTAGGTAGCAGGGAACAGTTCTTAGTAGCACCAATTCTGTAGATCTGTAGGCTTTGTGCATCTCAAAAATCTGTCTAGAGGTCAACTTGGTGGCCTCTATAATCTTTGAATCAATTGAGGTTCATTTCTCTTGGTTCTTCTCCTTTCCTTTCCTTTCCTTTCCTTTCCTTTCCTTTCCTTTCCTTTCCTTTCCTTTCCTTTCCTTTCCTTTCCTTTCCTTTCCTTCCTTTCCTTTCTGTTCTCTTTTTCTTTTTTCTTCTTTTCTACTCTTCTCCTCTCTTCTCTTTTCTTCTCTTCTCTCTTTTGAAAAATGCATAGTTTCAGCCAAATGGTTCCAATTGGAGCAGTTTGTTAATCAAAACCATTAGACAGTTTTTGTTCATTTTGTACTTCCTGCCCTTTTTAGTTAAACTTGGTACTTTATGGCAATGATTGGCTTCCATGGCTATTAAAATCCATTGGTCTTTTTCTTGGTGCCTTTGTGAAATGGTTAGTTTAATTCCCTTCTGAATAAACTTTCTCACTGTTTTCAGTATTAGATAAGCTGAGAAGTCACCAAATCCTCATATTCTGGACCCTGGACTCAAGAATTCCTTCAATCCCCTTCTCAGTGGTCCTATTTTATTATAAGAAATTAGAAGGAGCTAAGGTAGTTTCTGAATACTATTTAGAATGTTTCAGCTAAATGCCCCAATTCATTGCTAAGACCCTCTAAATTCTTGGCCATTTGTGATGAGGATAGTCTTTTCTCCTGCTTTGAATAATGCGTTTATCATTGTATTCTGTGATTTAACCAGAAGTGACCTTTATATATCCATTTTTAACGTTTACCTTAGGACTTAGGACTCTCCTGCTTTCTATCATTAAGGTCTAAATCCTTCCTCCATATGGAAGGATTTATAAATATAGTATTCCACTCCTGGTACTAAAATCCACATTAGTCAGTACTCTTCTCAGAAACTTAACCAATAGAATTTCATTTCGTTTCTTTTTTTTTAAAGATTTATTTATTTTATGTATGTGAGGATACTGTTGCTCTCTTCAGACACATCAGAAAAGCGCATCTGATCCCATTACGGATGGTCATGAGCCACCATGTAGGAACTGAGCTCAGGACCTCTGGAAGAGCAGCTAGTGGTCTTAAGCTCTGAGCCACCTCTCCAGCCCTCACCAATAACATTTCTAATTCTTTACATTGTTAATCTATTTTAGATAGAGATTTATTATAAGGAATTGGCTTATGTGATTTTTGAGGCTGAGGATTTTTGATACCTGCTGTCAGAAAACTGTAAACTAAAGTATGTCAGTGTATATTTTTAGTTAACACAGTGACCAAGACAGCTGGTATATTTCACTCCAAGATCTAGCACTATATTCTGTGTTTTTCTTGAGTCCCAAGGTAGGAAAAGATTACCATCCCAGTTCAAGCAGTTTCAAAGAAGTACCCTTGAACTCTGCCTTTGTTCTTTTGGTATCTGATTGAATAAAGCACACCTAGTTACACTCAGACTAGACACAGACCAAGCAGTTGCAAGCAGTTGGGTGTGACACAGCAATGTGCCCCTTGCCTTCTAGCTCTGTTGTATCTGGTAATGTATAATTACATAAATATACAACTAGAAAAAGTAGAACAATTTTGTGGGTGAAGGAAGTGTAATAAAAGTGCCTCTCTAAAAGAACTGACTATAAGAAATATGGAATACGTTGATGATATACAAGCTATGTTTTCTTTGCAGTTCTTATAAAGAGAAAAATTTAGATGCAATAAATTGATGTCATCAAGTAGAACCATTGCTTTTTCATTATAAAAACAAAATGTCTTTTAAAGATTTTTGTTTGTGTTTATAGCTGTACCTGAATTTATCAAGCCAATGAATGATAAAGTAAATAGACTTTAGCATAATTGGTTGATTTTCTGTGTCTGTCTTCATTCCTATTCACTCCATGGGTTGGATTCCTCTGGCTAGGCACAGTAGAAATACAGATTGGGATTCTCTCCCCTTGTCCTGTTTACTGTATGTGGTACTTAGACAAATCCCTTAGGCTTCCTGAGCCTCCTCTGCTTGGTTACTTTACAACTGTGTAACAAATGGTTTTTATAAAAGCATCTATCAAATGATGAGAAAGAAAAATGAGATCTTATTATCTATGAAAAATATCGAGTTGATTTATGTAGCACAGAAGAGCAATATCACCTGGCAGATATAGAGTTGACTTTATATCCTAGTTTTACAATTCAGTTCCTCTGAATATTTTATTTTCTTTATATCTTTGCTTGTAGTAAATTAGGTTTTCTTAAAAGCAGCTTTAATTATATTCACGCAAATACAATTTGCCTACAGGTCTGATTTATTGCTAAGTATCATCCTTTAATATGAAGTGACATTTATTTTAATTACTTCATAGACTTCAGAGTGTTTGTCCAAATAGGACAATCTGATGGTCATTAGGGCCTGGCTGTGTTATAAGGCTTCAAAAGTTCACAGCCAACCATGAAGGTTGATGTTTACACTGGTAATAAGATCTGGTAACTGTTTGTGGCTCAGTTAGACTCCAAATTCAAGAGAACCTTAGGGCATTTTCTTGAGGACCTGAGTTTGATCCCTGAGGCCCACATGGTGTGGCAAGTTGCTGTTCTCTAGTCGGCTTTGGAAAGTCATGAGTTTGTTGTTTGCCTTCACTCAATTCTTGCAGTATAACATCCTGGTGGATATAGTTCATGTAGAGAGCATATCTGCTAACTACCAAATTATTCTATATTGAGCCAAGCATACTAAAGACAAGGAGTGAGGTTTCTAGGGCTGGTTGTCTCTCAGTGACCTGGGGACTCCTACCAGGTGTCACCACCCAGAGGTTCCTACCATCTCTTAGTCTTGCTACACAGAGACCTTGACATTGAGTTTGGGGGCATATTACCCAGACTCAAACTACAGCAGTGACTTTAACTAAAAAAGGCAGGAGGCTATAAAGATACAATAACATCTTAATAACAGGAAATTCTGCATAGTGATCTAAATCATGGGAATTCAGAAGTGTTGGATGATGGGGCTGGTGAAATGACTCACAGGGTAAAGTATAGGAACATTCTGGGATCCGTATTGTACTAAGAAAGAACTGACTCCTGAAGTTGTTCTTGATCTCTACACATGTGCCATTATGGCTTGTACACACACACACACACACACACACACACACACACACACACACACACACAAAGAGTCCTCCTCAGGGAGCAGGGGCTCGCTTAGACTCTCTCGCTGCATACTCTCCTGCTGGCGACACTGCTGATACTGATGCTTTTGCTGCTGCTGTTTACTGGTGTTCCTCATGTATGTGTACTTGATTATGTCCTAGCTCATTTCATCTACCTGATCCATCAGCAACTGAAGATTCTTCACCAAATGTTAATTACAATCGGCACTTCTTCAAGCATATGCTCAAAGGTGATGTTTGCTTTTTTCAGTGCTTCAGGAGAAAAGTCCTCTTTACACACTGGCATCAGTTTAGGAGTCGGTCTTTATGCCTTCAGTGAGAGAGATCCTTGGGATCGTAAATGAGAACGACAGATTCTTCAATGGTGTGCTGGTAACTGAACTGAGAATCTAGAAGTGCCTGGGTAGCGAAGGAGCCATAATATGTGGACTGATACCAGTCCAAGTGGAAGTGATCAGTGTTGACGTGGGGAAGGCTGAGCATCATCTCCATCTGATATTGCACTTCATCAAAGTCAGCATCATCCTCTGTGTGCTTGGTAATCTCTAGTCGATCTTCTACAACCAGTCCCAGAAGCACTCCTTGAACAACCTCAGTTCCTTGTCCTTCTTGATAATGTTTGATTATCTTTAATACTACTAGGCTGTCGATCTGCACCTGCTTCACGGCCGAATCTCCAGAGCGGCCTTTGTCTTTGCCCTTCCCCACCAGTGAAGCTGGAAGAGGCGGAAGTGGACCTAGTGCCTTTGTTGTGCAATGCCATGTTTTCAGCCAGACAGGGAAAAAAAAAAGATGCCTGAGGCACTGGAAGCAGAATTACCTTAAATCTCCTTTTTATTAAGAAGAGTTCCATGTAAATGTTTGTGATTCTGATTTATTATAATTTAGGAATATTGAGGGTGAGGTATTGAATGTACATAAACCTTTCATCTGTGTCTAGCATATGACTTTCACGGTGGAAATACAAAACATGTATATTCATACTTAAAATGGAATCAAGCATTTTTCCTCATTGTACTCTCAGACCACATTGTTTCAGGGTCAAGAAAGTTAGAAGACTGAAGAGTAAAGTGACCGTTGGCTCTGGCATGTCCCTAAAAGGCAATAGGTTCATTTGACTGTTGTGGAGTGGTTCTCTACTTTCCTGATCTTGTGTCCCTTTAATGCAGTTCCTCATGTTGTGGTGACCCCAACAATAAAGTTGCAGCATTGCCACTTCACAATTATAATCTTGCTACAGTTATAAATCATGGAAATATCTGATATGGGAGATATATGATATGCAATTCATATGAAGGGGTTATTTGATCCTTGAAGGGGTCATGACCCACAGGTTGAGAAATACTGTGTCTAGTGTGAGTAATTTAAAAAGGGAAAAAAATCTGTCAAGTCTCCTTTTCTAGTCACTGATCCTTTGGGAAGTCCTTGATATATATATTCATTCTGCGAAAAAACAAAACAGATGGGATAATAAACTGTTAACTCATTTAGAGAAGGGCACACCCTAGGGGTTACTTCTCAGGTCATGCTCACAGACTCCTGCTGATTAGGATGCACCCTCTTGCCCTATTCCTATTAGGAAACAATGGCTTTCATTTGTGATGTGACCTTCCTGAAATGGGGTAAACTCTGTAACCACAGAACAAAATGAAGCCATTGGCTTAAACATGGACTGAACTCTGACCTTGACTTCATTAGTATTTTACTATTGTGGGAAACTACCAGAAACTTGTACTGACTTGTCCTGAATCATGTGGCCAACAGCACTATGTCATTGCCATTATGATAAAAAATGTTGTTTGTGAGAGAAAGTTTATGAATACAGTATACTTTTAACTCAATGTTGGTGTCTTAATGCATCTGGAAATTGAGACATTATTTAATTAATCATCCTAGTAATGATAATTAAATAGTAATATCAGAAAACATGATAGCTAATATTATTTCTGTAGATTAGTTTCATAGCATAAATTGTGTCTCCTTCCCAATTCACATATTTTATCCTTGAATGCTTATTACCTTGGGAATGTGGCTCTATTTGGAGTTAGAGTCTTCAAAAAAGAAGAATTAAAGAAGTCATCAGAGTGGGCTTCAACTAAACATGACCAGTGTTCTGGGAAGAAGAAATAGGGATATGTACATGCATGTGTAGAGAGATAGCAATATGAAGACATGGGGAAGTTGGTCATCTACTTAGTGATGCTCCATGTAGGCCATGTAGATCTGGAGCTTCAAAATTACAAATTCGTGAGAAAATAAATACATGTTTTTAAGCCACCCAACTTCTGCTATTAGAGTTAGAGTCTAATAGCAGACTCTATTAATGGCAGGCTTGTCGAACCAGACAAAACCATTGTTTCCTTCACATTTCTGCACTCATAAAACAAGTACACTAGGTCTGTCTTAGTTAATTTTCTATTGCTGTGACAAAATATCATAACCAAGGTAACTAATAAAGGAAAACATTTAATTTGATTTATGGCAGCAGTTTTTAACCTGTAGGTTGCAACACCTTTGGAGTTGAATGACCCTTTCACAGGGGTTGCCTAAGACATTATGATTCATAAGAGTAGAAAAATTATAGTTATAGTAGTAGTGGTTGGGATCACCACAACATGAGGAACTCTATTAAGGGGTCACAACCTTAGGGAGGTTGAGAACAACCTAACTTATGGTTTCAGAGGTTTAAAGATTATCATGGTGGAGGGAAGGGATTGTGAGAACTCACATGTCGATCCATGACTACAAGGCAGAAAGAGAGAGAACTGGGGATCACAGGAGTCTATTAAAACCTCAAAGTCTGTCCCAAGTAATATCTTCTCTAAGGCTAAACTCCTAACCCTTCCCAAACAGTTTCACCAAACTGTGACAGATTCTGGTTCTGTATCAAACACATTCAGTAAGTCAGGCCAAGTGATACTTATTTAAATCTCCCAGAAATGAGCTACATGGTCCACTCATAGCCAGTTGTAAGGCTTCATTAAATTATAAAGGTCTAGGATGTCTCATCCTAAGGTAAGCTGAATAGATGGGTAACTGAAAATACTTGAAACATAACCAAGTAACTAAATTCAAATGAGGCATATGTCAATGTATAAGCTGGCAGTATATTTATTTATAAAAAGAAGAATCAGGATAAATCACTTTGCATACTAACCTTCCTTTCTGAGAGCAAACTTCTCCCTATTTACCAACTTGAAGTGGCAACCACCTGTCACTTGGGATTGCTTTCTGACCAGTACCAGAGCTCAGATGCTGATTAGAAAGTCAGTTCTTAGACACAAAGTCAGATAAGACAGGACTGGACAATTCAGTGACTAGTTCATATGTATTTTGATAAATCACCGTTTACTGGTTTTAGTCCATAGCTCAAAACAATTAGATTCTAGATTCAGGGTGTTTCCTTTACAGACCAGGGTGAATAGTCACAAATTTTATGTTTCTGACTTATTTCATGTGCTTTAGTCTGCTTTCTCCTTTTAGACAAGTTTCTCTGAAGTCTATGACTATATTTTGTGTAATTTCAGCTAAAGTTCTAATGTTTTGCTTCTGTGTTTTCAATTGTTGTTGTTATGTGTTGTTTTATATATTTTATATATTTTATATAAAAGGAGACTCTTGGCATATGTTGGATATTATTCAGAGTTGGAAAGTGACTTTCAGGGACAGAAATAACACATTTTATGTCATGTGGTCAATCTGCTCACTAGGTTATGGGCCCCAGCAGAACCCATTGGTTGATTATTGGTTCTGATTTAGGTTCTGATCAGTTTGAGGGGGGGAGGTGGGAAAAGCCAAGAATTAGTGATGGGGCCATGGTGCAGGAGATGGTGATGACTGTGACATGATCCACATGTTGCCCTGTCATGTGTAAAGCAATAATGGGGACACATTAACCAAATACGCAGATCACATTTCTAGATAATAGTGGCATTCAGGTAATTTTGCATCTGCTTGAATTAAATGATTAACACTATACTCAAAATTGTTGTTCTAGGAAGGGGGAATGTCGCAGAACTGCAGAGCTGTGAGGACCATATTAGAAACCCTTAGTGTTATTCTGAATATTTTTACGTTTATGACTGTGATCAGTAAAATCACAAATATGCTAATTAAAGTAAGAGTCTTTAGAAAAATAAAGATGTTTAATTCACCACATTTGGTCATGTGCTTTTTGAAAAAGAATGTTCTTTCTTTGATAATTACAGGCAGAATCAGAGCCAACAAGGAACTTGGTACTTACAAGGTCAATATTAGTTGATATGTTTCCAAAAATCTGTACAAGAAAAGAGATTTCAATATTTTATTGAGCAAAAATATACAAACTGCTCTCTTGGGGTCTGAGAGTCCTTGACCAGGGAGAATGATTCCATGGTGGAAGGATCTGAACTTAGCTTTCCTGCCAACATCACATTTTGAGATCTAGGATACTTCAGAGGACTGCTAGGAGGAATGCTGTATTTGAGGACCACCAGCTGGGGCAGATGATGGAAGACAAGCCTGTCAATCTAGGCTGGAAATGTCATGGGATAGGTAGGTATGTATTTCCCTCAGACTGTGCTAAACATATCATGATAGAGGAGTTGCAAGGAAAGTTACTATGTGGTAAGAGCTACAACTGCCAACTTGAGCTCAAATGTTTCCAAAAACAGTCTCACTTATTAGTGCACATGAAAAGGCTTCTATAGTTCATTGAGCAAAATAATACATATTTATTTAGTGAGCCATCAGACTGGTGTGGAGGGGAGTTCTGGAGAGGGATTGTTTATTTTCTTTAAGAGTCTCTGGTTTCCACTAACTCATGAGCAGACTTAATGTGAAGTTGAGCAGATACAGGGCCATATTCATCATTGGCCAAATGCCACACCTTCAGGCATTTCAAGTTCATTACCCTATGTGCTCTGTGATCCCATGAGACCAATGGTAAAAGCTACCCACAGGATTCTCCTGCAGTTACTCATTTGCATGGATACTTATCTGAAAATAATGCATTCAGTAGTTAGTTTTCAAGAACTGCCTTGCTTAGATTTCTGATGAGACTGAGGAAAAGCAGTCCAAAGTCTTAATAAACATGATTAAAATCTCTTGGTATCTTATCTTTCCCCTTCATTTTTATCATAATACCACTGTTCAATGTCTTCTTTAGTTTGGAATGGTTCAGAAAACTTCATTGCCATCTATTGTACTTTGACATTTAGATTTCTGAAATCTAATGTATTTTTTTCAACTAGCATTTCTCTAGCATCTACTTCATGTCAAGCCTTTACTAGAAGATAAAATAATATGAAAATTAAAAGATAAAGGAAAAATATGGGTAGATGAGAATATTGTGAAAATATTGTAAAAAAAAAAAAAAAGTATTGTGAGGGTAGGTGAGAAAGCATAGCCACATAAGAAAATAACTTCAGCTAGGTGGTGGAAATGCTGGTTCTGAAAGATGGTTGTCAGTTTGATAGACAGAAAAGGCTAGATCAGTGATTTACAATCTATGGATCATGATTCTTTTAAGGGTTAAAGGATCCTTTTGCAACAGTTGTCTAAGACCATTGGAAAATATAGATATTTACATTATGATTCATAACAGTAGAAAATTACAGTTATGAAGTAGCAATAAAAATAATTTTATGGTTGTGGAGTCACCACATCACGAAGAGTTGTATTAAAAGTATCACAGTTTGGAAAATCACTTGTCACACAGGTTCAAATTCTATCATGGACCTAGGACATTCTGTGAGGAAAGAGTAGATGAGAAGACCCCAAACCACTACAGAAAACAAGACTTATTGTCCTAGAGTATGTAGTTGAAAGAAAGAACTGGCCAAATGGAGTCTGTCATGAAAGCTCTGATTTCCATGGTGAAGGGTTAGGATTTTATTCTATTGATGAAAAAGAGGTTACTGACGTTGTAAAGCTGAGACATGCAATGATCAGCCCTGTTTTGACTTACGTGAAGATAAAATGGAGTTTAGAGGAATCCTGGCAAGGGGTAGAAACCAGACTCCATTGCAGGACTACTGTGAGATCTGCTGCACTTCCGAGAATTGACTGATAAGCATGTAGAATTGGTAGGACCTGGTGACTAAGGAAGTGGGACATCCATTCTTTGGTTCAGCAGTTTGTTGAGCTCTTGTTCAGTATAGGAAGCATTTTAGATGTTGAGGGCATGAAAGTTAAAAGCAAAGTTTCTGCTTCTATGAAGCTTGCATTCTAGTGAGAGAATAAAGTCCACCAATATGCACATTCATAACAGATTATGTGACATTAAGTGCTCTGAAGAAAAATAAAGCATGTGACTTTAGACCTTGAAACTTTGGCTTTTGGCCCATGGAACCCTGCTTTTTTGGCCATGGAAGAAAGCCAGTCTAATAAGATGGGAGGATCAGAGGAATAGGAAATGGGTCCCCAGCCAATATTCAGTACAGTCTGCTGTGATAGAGTTAGGGGCACCTAAACTGAACCTTCTGCTGAAAGCAGCCATGTGAGTGAGCCCAGGGAAGGCCAACAGACAACCTGCCTAACCAACTCAGCACCATGAGAAATCACAGATCTCATTGCTATTGGCCACAGTGTTTGAGAAACTTATAAACAGAATACATGAATAGGAGAGAGCTATCACTCAAGAATGATTTGGGGTTGCTAGCACTTGATACAAGTTGGTTAAGCCAACTAAGAGACAGACCTCAAGGGAGAAAAACATTTAGAGCAACTCTGGATTTGAAAGTTTTGGGTCACTCAAGACTGGAGCAAACTTTTATCATTATTTTGGTGTATTAATCCTGAAAGGTCAAATTTAAGAGACTATAAATCTGTCCTTTAATATTTGAGGACTGGGAAGATGGCCCAGTAAGCAAAATTTTTGCTGCATAAGCATGAAAACCTGAGTTCATATTAGAGCAGCCAACCAACACCAGGCCTGGAAGCATGTGCCTATGATTCCAGCACTGAAGAGATGGAGACAGAAAATTACTGTGGCTTACTGGACAGCCAGTCTAGCTGGAAAGTTTCAAGTTCAGTAATAGACCCTGTCTCAAAAAATAAGGTGGAAGAGGATCTGGAGAGATGACTCAGTTATAAAGAGCATTTGTCCTGTTGCAGAGGACCCAGAATTTGTTCCCAGAACTCACATGGTAGCTTATGTTTGCTTATAATTCCAGTTCCAGGTGTTTCATATGTGATGCATGTACATACATGCAGGAAAGCACTCAAATATAAATAAAAATAAAGACATATTAAAAATAAGGTGGGAAGTGACTCCTTCCTTTTGCTTCCACTTCCCAGAATCTGAAGTTACAGGTTATATTTATTAGTGGTTACTTTTGACTTCAAATATATCAAAATTAATGAATTAACTCATTGAGGCCTATACTTCCCAAGTTATTTTTAAATATTCTATGTGTATGTTTGTATACATGACCCTGTCATGTATGTACAAGAAGTCTTCCTGCATGTTTTCATCACATCCCCCCCAAACCTCCTCTTCCATGCCCCCTTTTCTGCTTCTATGAGGTTGTTCCCCTAACCACCCACCCACTCCCGCCTCCCAGCCCTCTCATTTCCCTATACTGGGGCATTAAGCCTTCACAAGACAGAGGGTCTCTTCTCCCATTGGTGCCCGACAAGGCCATCTGGAGCCATGGGTCCCTCCATGTGTACTCCTTTGTTGGTGGCTTAGTCCCGGAGAGCTCTGGGGGGGAGAGAGTTAGGTTGGTTGATACTGTTGTTCTTCCTATGGGGTTGCAGTCCCCTTCAACTCCTTCAGTCCTTTCTCTAACTCCTCCATTGGGGACCCCATGCTCAGTCCAATGGTTGGCAGCAAGCATCCGCCTCTGTATTAAAACAGGCCATTTTCAAAGAGCTTCTAATAAGCTAAGAAGGAAAGAGACCTGTCTGTACCCAGCATGCCCGAGGGTCTAGGATTCAAAGAAAAAAAAAAAAATAGCCTCTCATTTATTTTGAAAAGTGAAGAGAAATTCTTGTTTTTATAGGCTACAATGTAAAATATTTAGTGATAAAAATTCTTGATTAACATTTAAGTTCTTCTCCCCCTAGAAATTGTAATTCAGTACATTGATTATAATTGTAACATGACTGTGGTTATTTGCCTTATTTAATAAGAATATTTCATATTGTAGTAACAGAAGTTGAAGAAATTAACTCAGAGCGATGACTAGATCATTACTACCAGCTCCCACCAGTCTGAATATAGCTCAGAGCATCTGTATGAATTGCAATAGTTATACTAAATATGAAGGGGCTACACCTCCATCAAAGGAAGGAGAGCTTTCTTCCAGTGTGGAGTGCTTCTCTAGGTTACAGCTTTATACCCAGGAACAAGTGGAGTGTCTGAGCATGGCATTGTCTTGTATTTCCATCATGATTGAGTACAGGGATGAACAATGACTGCAGGCTATGGATGTAGGAAAGAATGGAGGTCTTTTTCTTTAGATGCTGCCTGATCCTTCAACCTTTCTTTCACAGGGACAGTGTCAATAACCATATTATTCTGATTATCATTCAGTACCAGAGTTCCAACAAGGAGCCGAGTCTTCTATTATATCCAAAGGCCTTTTGATAGTGTCAGGTATTACCTAGTACCATATAAGTCACTCAGTTAAATTTGAATTTCAGGTTACACTTGTTATATGAATAAAGAAACTAATGATTATATTTATTTGGAATTAAATTTTATTTCACTTCCTCAATTTACATTTGCTAAATCTGGCAGCTGTAGTTAAGGTCATTTCCTGTACTCAGCTAGGAAGACTATCTGCTGCAGAAATAATCTCTAAGTTCGTGATTCTGTCCTGCTTAGAGGGGCTGGTCTGAGTTCTATTAGCTATAGGGTGATATAAAGTGTGGAATGTGGGAGCAGGAGTTGACCCCCTGACCCCATCTCCTTCTGTGGCTCCCATTTTTTCCTTCCTGGCTTTATTTGGTCTTATGACCAAATCATAAGTCATTTTGAAGATATCCATGACTGATAAGCTTAAAGTCTTTCCCCTACTAGGGATGTTTACACTGTAGACAAGTACCAGCAAAATAGTAGTTTATAGTTGAAATTTGAATTTTTTTTCTAAGTTGATACTAAAAGCAGTTATAGTGGTAAAATCACTGTTGTTCTCTTGAAATTAAGGATTTGAGTTTTGACTACTCTACCTATCCTTTCATTTGGGTAGATGTATTTTTTGTGTTTAGGCCCCAGAGTCCTGGACAATGTTTAGGAGAAAAGGACTACTCTGAGGTTTTGAAGTCTCTTTACTTAGAGTGAGCAAACAGAAAAAAAAGAGAGCTCCATCTAATTTTAAAATACATATAGGAAAGACCTCATTCTTGTTAAGTGTTCATTGTATAAAGTGTTCTCAGATATCATTCCTGGAAAAATCAAGTGAGTGGATCATATTAACAGAAATGATGGTAAGTGGCTTGTCCTAAGAAGGCAGGGAACCTGGAAATGACAGTCATGACTCAAAAATTAGGTTTTGGTTTCTTGCTTTTTTTTTTTTTTTTTTTTTTTTTTAAGAGCCAACCCACTTTCTGTCACATCATGCTGTCCAGGCACTCTTCAGTCCCCTTGATGGGAAGCCCCAAGTTCCCTTCAAAGCTGTTGGATGTGAGTTTTGGTTATGGTTGCTGTAAATCCTTTGTGGTTAAGGGCCATTTGATTGCAAGTTTTTGGAAAAAGCAATAATGCCAGATCACTTTAGTGACACAGATGGGAAATGATTCACAATCATACACCATTGGGCAACTCTGTGCACAGGGTTTTCTTGTCAAGAAGTGGATTGTTCTTCATTCATGATTGAGGCCACATGAATGAAAGATATGATACGAGCACTCAGATATGTGTCTAAGGCTGGGTGAAGGTCACCTAAAAGGGAAGTGAAGTGGATTTGTGATATAGGGGACTTCATCTCTGATGCCCTGTCTCTGTTCATTTTAGACAACCTGTTCTTTCATATCTAGAGGGTCTGGTTATAAGAAATTGGGAAGATTTCTTTATTGTTGTGCTATCTTTTGAGTGCTGAGAATGGAATTAATTCCTGATACATGGAATTTTTAATATTGAGCATATGGAAAAAGGATTAAGTTGAATTCTAAATGGGAAAATCGGAATAATAAAGTGTATTGGTAAGCAATGTGTTTTGTGAAACCACATAATTAGAAAAAGGCAACTGTATAGAAAACGTCACTATTTTATATTAAGTTTAGTATTATACAATTAATAACTTGAACTCATGACTTAAAGTTTATAGGTGCATGGCTAAAATCAATCAGCAATACTGAGTGTGTTTGCCTTACTTGTAATCAAAGTACCTAAGAACCTGATGCAGGAGAATACTGAGTTGAAAGCTAGCATGGGTAACATAACAAGACCCTATTTCATAAACAGACATCAAAAGAGAACTTTAACATATTATTTAAAATATTACAAATAGTTGATAAATATTGGGATCAATATATTCTGTCAGTTAGAAAGGAAAGCAACATATAATTATCCACATGTGAAATAGGAATTCAAGTGTGAAGATAGTCTTTGTCTTCATAAAATAAATTACTAAGGAAAGTAGACTCATATGAAAGGGACTTAGAGCAGAAAAAACTAAGGTTGAATTTTAATGCTGAATTTCATGACACAAAATCTCCTGGAGATATTATGATGTGCTACTGTGTAATGAACTAGGAGACTGTCTAATTGGACCAGTTTTGGAAATAGACAGACCTTCCTTTTGTTCTGATACTATGTCAGTTTGTTTTATTGCTGTGTCTCATTTATTTTCTCTGTGAAATGGGAAGATTAATAGACCAACAAGTGATTCTTCAGATTTTTCTAAAAGATAAGATGATATTTAAAGCAACATAAAAAACTGAAACTCAAGATTCAGTGGTGCTTATAACTCTTCCATTTTTCTTTTTTCTTTTAAAAGACATACTGTAAATAGTTCTGACTAAATATAATGAAGTATTTGTTGCTTCCAGATCGAAGTCCTGACTTCTAGCAAGGAAATAAGAGTAAAAATGATACCAAACTGAGACAAATATGGTTTTTAAATCTGGTTTTGCCATGCTGTGTGTGTATAGGGAGTGAGGAAACAAGAATTTCTATATGAGCTATTTGGAAGGAATAAATTCATGGGTGAATTAGAAGATAAAGCTGTCACGTCTACTCTATATTTGGACTCAAAACATATGTTTGAATTCCTCAACATCAGCATACATATTTAATGTCATTATTTTTGTTATAATATGTATTACTATATACATACATACATAATATATACTAATATGTACCATATTAGTATGTATACTAAAATTTGATTTATTAACACATGACACATGGTAATACATAACTGTTACATATAGATGGGATACAGCAAATTTTACCAAACAAGTTAATCATTGGCAATAATGATCATCTATTTTCCAAATAGGAGAAACATTCTGGAATTTTACAGTCTTGTGTCTTAAAATTCTAGAATGAAGGGGTCAAGACAGGAAAAAGAAGCTGAATTTAAGAGACTATATAATTGGATAGAGCAAAATATTATATATGCTATACATGCCAGGATAAGAGGATCTACAAAATATTATTTTCAGACAGTTCTCAGTTCTTTAAATGCCCTACTTTAGAAGAAACAGCAAGGAGACTGGAAAGGAGGATGTTAGGGATGGAAGATGTAGTTGTATGGCATCTTTGGGATATTTTGAAGATTTGCTTCTCAGCAAATCTTTGGGAGAATCACAGAATGGTTTGAGAAGGGTAGCATGATGTGACATATTTTACCAGGCAGTGAACAAAAGGTGGTATGGTCAGTGTAGTTGAGACATTCATAATAATCTGATGGACAGTTATGTGTCTCTGGATCAGGTGTTAGCATCTGAGTAGTAATAGAGTCTGTATTCACTTTGGAGAGAAAGAATAATAGGATTCCCATTACAATAAGTATGAAAGTAAAAGAGAAATGAGGGCTAAGTACAAGACTACTGCCTCGAGGAATTCAGTAAAAGAGACTGACACTGACTGGGAAGAAAAAAACCCTGAGGAGCATTCCAGGGAGAAAGAGGGAATATGTTTGTGATTAGACTTGTTCACTATGAAATCCTTATTCAGTGCTTCAAGTTGAAGGAAAGAGGCAGGTGGACGAGTTTAATGTGAGGCTCAGAATTGGTTGTAAAGATTTGTTTGCTAATCAAACAAGGCTCAAAACTGGATAGTATCTCTTAATGAGAGGACAGTCTTGAGACATGTATTCCCTCTTGTATAGAAGCTGGGAAGAATAGGAAAGGTCTCTGAGTGAGGTGGGAAAGGAGCAGCATCAAGTGGGATTTTCATCCTAGATACCAAGTAGAAAAAAAGTGTTTCATAAAGTAAGACAAACTTCCTCCCTCAAGAGTTGCTTGTTGGGGAAATGATTACTTAGTCAGGCCATGTACAAATGATAGGCAGTCTGGCCAATTATTTCAGTGGGACATGGAGCAAATCAGGTTCATATTTTAACATCACATGACCTATAGGTAGAGTACATTGTAAGGTTCACACATTGTCTATCTAACTTTAAAAAGTGACAAATCAAGATTGCACATAGCAGACATCTTATAACCATAGCTAATGATTAGAGAGAAAGTCCAAGAAAATAGCAGAGATATTGGCCTAAAGTAGTCCAGCCACTAAACCAATGCCAGCAACCCTATCATCCTCATCAAAGTTGTCAAGAGAGGGGAAGGGCTAGCTGCCACAGTCTATCACCATACTGAGAAATATTCCACAGTCTGGCAATTTTCTGTAGATGCAATGGGGTCTATACTGCTTCTGACCTTCACAGAAACACATCTAGAGCAAACATTCCAACTAGATAGCAAAACCACCCGAACTGTGAGGTCAAGTTGGTCTAGGGGCAGAGCTGTCTTTAAATCCATCAAATGGAGGAAGCTATGATACTCATAGAGAGTGGGCTGGGGTGCACCCTTACACTCAAATATAAAGAGGGCATCGCTCACTACATGTCTACATCAAGACAGTGACATGCTAGAATTTGATATTATATACAATTGTATCAATATCTTCAAGTTGTGTTTAGCATGATCTAATATATGCATTTATGTATGCTTTTATGAATATGTATAAGTTTATACATTCAGCAACTCTAGAATATTGGATATGTACTTAAAATGTTTAAGAGATGGTTTACGAAATGAAACTTATGATAATACCTGAGTTTTTTTTTTTTTAATTTTCATGTTTGGTTTGATTTTAAAACTTAATATACATTTTTCTTAGGACTAGAAAAAAAGCTTTAGGAAAGAAAAAATGACACATAAGTGTTTGTACACAAAGTCATAATGTATGACCTTTCTACATATTTAAATCAGATTAGCAGACTTGGGAGGTATGTGTTTATAATTTTATTCCTCTTAATGAAAGCTCAGTTATTTGCTTTTAATATAAAAGGACAACAAGACATCCTTCTCTTTAATGTCTAAAGTCTATGACAGGGCCCCTTTCCAAGTTTCTTCTCAAATCCTTGTTATTTTTTCTATGGTTGTTTACTGAAGACTGCAGGAAGTTCTTGTTCCACAAATCAATAGAGACTTGTGCTTTCCAGGGCCATTACTGACAGCAACTCTTATCCCTTTGCTTCTCTGCATCCTGCTGCACCTTTCTGTATCCAGTCTTTAATTTTAATATCAAACAGTCACTGGCTGTGATTTTATTATAGCTTTCATGAGGCATATGATATTCAGGAACTATGTCACAGATTCAAATGTACAAACTACACCTCAGTCGATCACTGCTCTGGGATAGGCTTCTGCAGAGAATATCCTCTACAAGCCATGACTTATGTATTGTCCTACACATTGCCAGAATGCCAAACAAGAGGGATGTCTCAGATAGCTTCTTGTTTTACTTTCTGCTTGTTTTTCAGGGGGACTCCAAACTTTTCTGCATTCTGCCTAATTTATTATGCCCTTGTAGGACTCAGATGAACACTTCAAAACAAAAACCTTATTAAATTAAAACATTGACAACTTTTTTAATGTATGTAATGATTCTTATTACTATAATGCCTCAAATCTCTCTCATCACCCTTTCCTAACCTTCCCCCACCCATAGAGGTCCCTTTTCAAGATTTCTACCTTTTCGTTTTATTTTGTGACCCACTATGCTTAAATAAAGCTGTCTGGGTGTTCATGGGTTTGAAATGATCCATTAGAGCCTGGTAAGTTTATTTATTAGTGGATATGAAACTGAAGACAATGACAGTCTCTCTCCTAGAATACATTGGTAGCAAATAGTTCCATCAAGGAAGGGTAGAGCACCATGTCTTGTTGATGTGTGGTCAACTATTGATAGGTCTATTTTTGTGGTGTAGGCCCAGTGCAAGCAGCTGGAGTTACTGTGTGATTATGGTTGCAATGATTGTGTCAGTCTTACAATATAGTATTTGGCAGCTCTTTTGCCAATCTTTTACCTCTTACATTATCTCTTTACCTATGTTCTCTGAGCCAAAAAGGAAGGAGTGGCATAAATATCTTGCTTAGAACTAAATACTCAACGATCTTATTCTTAGCACCTTGACCGACCATAATTCACTTCATTAGCCACCATTCATTGCCAAGTCTAGCTTCTGTGGTAAGACTGAGGGTAGCATTTGTCTATGTATATAAATATAAATATTTAGAATGTTGGTTAGCACCTTGTCAATTTAGTAAAACAAATTATCATTTAGGGCCTACGACCTCTTTAGCCATGTGTTTTTGACTAGATTTACAGTACATGTATAAACTCCCTCATAGTCCAATTATTGACTACTTGGCAACCTCCATCACAGTTGTGCTACTACTGCTCCAGTGAACACATCTTGCCTTCCAACTTAATGTTGTAGTTCATAGTTTTCCTCCTCTAGTTGCCTGTTGCTGCCCCAGATCTGTTTTTCACCTGAGGGTATCCAGGTACATTGCTTACTGTATCACACTCATATCAGGACTGGACTAGAGGGAGTGAAGTTTGGCTGGGCAGGCAGATTAGTCAGGATCTCAGTAGGCAAGAGTGAGGGAGAAACAGCCTTCTCTGGAGGCAGTTTTCAGTAAAACAGCTCTCGTTATTGGGGGTGGGGGAAACAAGGGCTATATAAACTTTGGGGAGTGCGTAGGGGTTTTGGGGAGAATGTGCATCATTGGCTGGGTTGAGTTGATGGGAATGCTTCATTTGCATGAAGAGGAATTCCAGGTGCTTTCTGGATATGTCTGTATAAGGAGACAGAAAGTTTATCCTGAGACTTGGCCACCAGGCTATATGACCCCTCTTCAAGGGTAGCAGAGGTGGGGGTCATAAGGCTTCTGTGAACTGGAAAATGCAGACACAGAGCAAGGAGGAAGCAGTCCTAGTCCTGCCAGTCTCAGGACAAGATTTTAGGATGTGAACATGTTTTGACCTCACTCTTGTTCAGAACTAGCTCCCTGAGTCTCATGGCTTTCCAGCCCTACAGCCTGTATAACACATTCCGGCACTATGAAAGCCAGCAAGAAAGAAGCTTCAACTTAATTACAACCTTAATTCTCTATACCTTGTAATGAAGATGTACTCTCAATCACTATTTCTCAGCTCTACTCTTTGGATCAAGGTATTAATCTCTGCTGACAGAAAGTATTTCCTTATTACGTCAGTGAAGACTTGTTTGAGCTTAATTTCTGTGTGATTAACAAATAATTATGTCTAATTGAATGATTTTTTCCCAATATAAGGGCATAGGACAGACTGTACAGTAATTGCTTAGAAATTTAAACACATACAATGTCATGTACAAATACACACACACACACACACACACACACACACACACACTCATTCTGATTAAATATCTGATTTGGATTAATGCAAAGGAAAGATTATGTTTGAGAGTCTGGAGACCCAGGGTATAGAACTGGTCACCATTGCTTCATGAGAGCCTACAGTACTCAGTGACCAATGCTATCTTGGGGTTCCCTTTTTCACAGTTGTATTCCTATCCCACTTTGATCAGACATAATTACTATGCTTGCTTGTCTTTCTCAAACCTTATAGCAAGGACCATGATAGAGTTAGAGTCCCAGTTCAGAACTCCAGAAGTACTTTGCATATTGGCATTCTAGAAGCCTATTTCCACGTCAGCTGCCATGCCTACATCTACTGGATGGTAAGCTCCCATAGAACCTTCTAGTCCCCAGCAGCTGTTTTCCACCATCTTTGGGAAAGGCCATTCAAATAAAAAGTTCTATTCCTAGATATTTTCTCTTTGTCAAGAAAATTCCTGGGGTTTGGTATTTGTCTGAATTCTAATTAGACTTGCCTTTGCCCAGCCTCCAGTCCCCAAAGCAGAAGGGATAGTTGAATTCGACCTCCCATTGAATCCCCAATAAGAACTCAAAAGACAAATACTCATTGCCAAAAACAAGGGCTGTGTTTTTTTTCCCCCAGAGACAACATATTAAGAAAGTTCAGTCCTCTTGTACACATGCCTTGGATAGAACTCCGGACCTAAAAATAACTCTGACAGGATTTGGCTGTGGAGCATCTGATTCCCTTCTGGGCCTGGCTTATTTCAGAAGTCACCTCATTAGCTTTGCTCAATGCTATCTCGGCTATCCAATGATGGTACCAGCTGTACTTGAGTTACTTTTACACTTTTCTAATTAAAATTATTTAATAAAAAATATTGTAAGACAGAAGGTGTACTATGATAAGATGGTTGTTCCCCACCTCCTGATCTAGCCATTCTTTCAGTTTGCACTTTTCAAATGACAAGTTATAGACAGGGCTAAGAAATCTCCATCCTTAATCTTTTGTCTTCCTCCAACTCAGCAATGACCACTATTTCAGATATGTTGGTTATATATGTTTATTGTTATTATTACATGTCTTATGTGTCTATTAGCACCAGGGATTTTGTCTTAGTGTTTATATAAGCAATAAGAACAAATGTTAAATTTAATCATCTCTCCATAAATCATGATGGATATATATTCGTAATATTCAATTAAATATATGACTATATATAGATTATATGTAAAGCATAATAGTTAATTAAAAATAAAAAACTTTTTTTAATTGAAAGAAGGAGGGTAATCAATCATGTTTTTTTTCTTACTATTGCATAGCAAATAATACATCCAGTTAATGTGACCAGACCATATTGGTACTACCTGTTTTTGAAAATAAATGAAAACAGATATGAGATTACATTTGTTTTCAAATTTTTAAAACTTGAATGTGAAAAAAAATCAATGTATCTTCAAGAAATTCTGAGATGGTTGGAGAGATGGTTCAGTGTCAGCTGTCCATACTCTTCTTGCAGAAGACTTGGGTTTGATTCTTAGCATGCTCATCTGGCTAATTGCAACTGCTTGTAACTCCAGCTCCAGGACTATTTGATGCCTCTGGCCTCTGCAGGTATCAGCAATCACAATGAATATACTCCTGTCTCACAGTCACATAGTTAAAAATAATACAGGTAAACACACGACAAGAAATAGTATAAAAATACAGTTTTTCCTTCCTGTGAAATCACATGGTTAAAACATGAAGACAGGTGTGAGCATCATGGAAACAGGTGCCTAAATTAGCAAACATAGATTTGGGTTTGGGAACTCCAAAGGGCACATTTAGAATACCCATTAACATGTAGAAGTTTTGAATTTGCTTCCTGGTCTGGGTAGGTTGCTAATACAAAAATACTAACTTGGCTATTAGGGACATTTTATTACTGTCAAACATATAAACATTTTGATAATGTAAAATGCAGATGAAATGATGCTGTAATGATTTGGATGTATCTGTATAAAGAAGAAAGACACAACCATTGGTTTGAATTGATTCTTCTACTTTATTGTTCTTTTTTTTCAATTTCAAAGTTTGTGTGTATTTCCTATGCAAAATAAGGAAGATAGAGAAAACCATGAAGAGAAAAATTGCTCATTGCAGCTTTTATCACTTTTAGTTGATTTGTTGAGGGCAACCTCCTATACAGTTCATCTCTAACTTTGTTATATGTCATAATTTGAAGTTATAAAATACATCATTATAATTAAAAATTTTAGGCAACAGGCATATATACACATGAAAAGTCTTCTATTCTAGAGGTTTGGGGGGGTACCTTGATGGTAAAGAAATTACCTACCACTTGTAAGAGTTCACTTTCCAGCACTGTCTTTCCCAAATTGTCTTTCACTAGCAACACTATTTGACAAAAATTTTCTTTTCATTATTTCAACAAAGCATGTATTATATTCCTCAGATACTTTCCATATGAGCTTTTAAAAGCAAAGGGTATCCTGTTATGCTTTTCAACTTCTGTGGTAGCTAGATTAATCAATGTCCTCCAATGAAGTATGCCTACTAGAACTAACTCTGAAGTCCTTGTCCATGCTGCCCGAGCATGACCAAGCATCTTAAGTTGGCCACTGAACACAAGCTCACTTGATACAAGCATAGTTTGATATGAATGTGCAACTGTGACAGAGTTAAGCTGGTCTAGACTTCTAGATGAGGGCAATCTGCACAGAAGAGAATTAAGGTTGCACTGCATCACAGCCACCTGATAAATTGAGTCAGATCTTGAGTGGTCCTGTTCCAGGCCAGCTGCCAGCTAAATTATATGCTCAACCAACACCCCAAGCATCAGTCCAGAGAGTCTGGAGGCATGATAAAAACTGACCTTAACCTGAAGTGATTTGTTATTTATATGACAACATCTAAAGCAATAGTATCAGCTTATTTTTATCCTTCTTAGTCTTTTAGTTTCTGCTTAGTGTTTATTTTTGTAAATATGTAGCCATTTACTAAATTAGTTCTCTCCTCATGGACATGTTTGGCTATTTGTATGAGTAACATAGAAATGTGCAGTATACTTATTATCAACACTATCAAATACCTTAATTAATAAATATTTTGTAGTCCTTTGAGTATTTTTTTTGAAAAAAAATCTATTTATTTTCATTTTATGTGTATGCAGATGTATATCTATGTATCACTTATGTACCATGTGGTTACTGGGAATTGAACACAGGTCCTTTGGAAAAACAGCCATTACTCTTAACAGTTGAACTGTACGATCTCTCCAGTCCCCTCTGACTAATTCTGAATGTAAGACCTTAAAAAATACCTTTGAGAAGAACAAACCTGAAAACCCAAGAGCAGAAAACAAAATTCATTGCTTGTCCTAATCATCCAACACTTCTTTCAGCTGAATCCACAGACAAGCATACCTACTTTATCTGGCTTTTTCTGACATCAAAGTCCTGTGTGTTTCTTAATCTTGGTACTCATCTCTCTGGAGACAAGTCATCTTTCTTAGACAAGATGGCATTATTCCTTTCTGATTTTGGCTTTGTATAGTACTTGGAAGAACTAAAGAAGAAGGAATTTGTAAAGTTTAAGGAGTTCCTCAGACAGGAGATTTTGCAGTTGGGGCTGAAACAGATTTCTTGGACAGAAGTGAAGAAGGCATCTCGTGAAGACCTTGCCAACTTAATGTTGAAACATTATGAAGAGAAGCAAACCTGGGATATGACCTTCAACATTTTCGAGAAGCTCAACAGGAAGGATCTCATTGAGAGGGCACAAAGAGAGATTGCTGGACACCCAAAATTATATCATGCTCATTTGAAGGTGAAGCTGACCCATTATGGTTTCAGAGCATTCAGCATCAGTACTCAGGATTTCTTTAAGCAGAAATTCACCAAGGATGACTGTGATTATTTTGAGAATCTTTTCCTATCAATGAGAACGGAAACACGGCCACACATGGTGTTCATGAACGGTGTTGCTGGAATTGGCAAAACACTGATGTTGAAGAAGTTTGTGCTTGCCTGGTCAGAAGATCTGGTGTCTCAGAAAAAATTTTCCTACATCTTCTACTTCTGCTGTTAAGATGTGAAGCAGTTGAAGACAGCTAGCCTGGCTGAACTGATCTCCAGAGAGTGGCCCAGTGCCTCATCTCCCATAGAGGAGATCCTATCAAAACCTGAGAAGCTCTTATTTATCATCGACAGCTTAGAAGTGATGGAATATGATATGGATGAGCAGGAATCTGAGCTGTGATAACATGATAACTGCATGGAGAAGCAGCCAGTGAATGTACTGATAAGCAGTTTGCTCAGGAGGAAGATGCTCCCTGAATCTTCTTTCCTTATTGCCACTACCCCAGAGACATTTGAGAGAATTCAGGACATAATTGAGTACACAGATGTGAAAAATATAAAGGGATTCCAGGAGAACAATATTAATACATATTTCCACATGTTGTTCCATGATAAGAACAAAGCCCAGGAAGTCTTCAGCTTGGTGAGAAAAAATGAGCAGCTGATCACTGTATGTTAGGCCCCTGTGCTCTGCTGGATGGTGATTACTTGTCTTAAAAATGAGATAGAGAAAGGAAGAGACCCCATCCCCATTTGCCGATGTACCACCTCTCTCTGTATACCACTCATATCTTCAATTTGTTCACTCCCCAAAGTGCCCAATATCCAAGTAAGAAAAGCCAAGACCAACTGCAGGGCTTGTGTTCTCTGGCCGCTGAGGGCATGTGGACTGACACATTTGTGTTTAGTGAAGAGGCTCTCAGGAGAAATGGGATCATGGACTCTGACATCCCTACACTGCTGGACATTGGAATGCTTGGAAAGATCAGGGAATCTGAAAATTTTTACATATTTCCCCACCCATCTGTCCAGGAGTTCTGTGCTGCCATCTTTTATCTGCTAAAGCGCCATGATGACCACCCTAGTCAGGATGTAAAATGTATAGAGACACTCATGTTTATGTTTCTAATGAAAGTCAAAGTATGGTGGGTTTTATGGGGCTGTTTCATCTTTGGCCTTTTACACGAATCAGAACAAGAAAAGTTAGAGGTGTTTTTTGGCTACCAGTTGTCCCAGAGAATAAAAGACAAATTGAATCAGTGCCTGGAAACCATAAGGGGCAATGAAAATCTTCAAGAAAAAATTGATGGCATGAAATTGTTTTCCTGTCTGTTTGAGTTGGAGGATGAAGCCTTCTTAGTACAAGCAATGAACTGTATGGAAAAAAATATGTTTGTGGCCAAGGATTATTCTGATTTTATTATTGCTGCCTACTGCTTAAAACACTGTTCTACACTGAAGAGACTATCCTTTTCAACCCAAAGTGTCCTGATTGAAGAACTAGAAAAAAGCTATATGGAAAATCTACTCACCTGTTGGAGTCTGTGCTCTGTGTTCGTAAAGAGTAAAGACATCCAGGTACTCCAAATAAAAGAAACTAATTTAAATGAGCCAGCCTTTCGGTGTTGGGGGCCGACTTTTAGCAGAAAGCGGCTATCAGCTTTGCAGCCATCTTGAGCCATATACCCTGACATGAGACTTGGATTACAATAGCCTACAACAGCTGAGAACACTCCAATAATCTTGGTTTAGATACCTTGAGATTAAAGGTGCATGAGATTAAAGGTGTGTGAGATTAAAGGTGTGTGACTTAGAAGTATAGAGATCAGAGTTAGAGACAAGACCTAAGGGCATGATTAAAGGTGTAACTTAGAGGCGTGGCTTAGAAGTCAGACTATAGAAGACAGAACCAGAGATCAGAGAATATAGACTGAGATCAGAGACTATAGAGGGATCATCAGAGACGAATCTCAGACATTAGGTAGAATCTGCCGTCACCCTCGCTCTTGCTGAACCCCAGACCTGAAGACCGGAGTGGCAGCTTGAGCCTGGATACAGTGGCCGCCCAAACGTGGGTCGGCCAGGGCCTCAACATTTTGCCTGGGCTGCAACATTTCGGGTCTTGTATGAATCTCTGATGAACCCCAGCTTCACCCTTAAAAGACTTATGGCAAATAATGTGACTTTCTTTGGTGATGTGTGCATGTTCTTTGAGTTGATTCAGAACTGCAGTTTAGAGTACTTGAACCTCAGCTGCTCGTTCCTCTCCCACAATGAGGTGAAACTGTTGTGTGAAATCTTGATCCAGGAAGAGTGCAACATAAAAAATCTGGTGGTAGCACAGTGTAACCTTTCACCTGACGACTGCAAGAACTTTGCCTCCGTCCTGATGAGCAGCAAGATCTTAACGGATCTTAATTTGGCATCCAACTATGTTGGCCTGGGGATATCTTCACTGTGCAAGGCTTTGTGCCACCCAGACTGCATTCTGGAGAAGTGAGTGTTGGGCAACTGCTCCCTCAGTGAGCAATGTTGGGACCACCTTTCTGATGTTCTTAGGTGGGACAAAACTCTGAGGCATCTAGACATCAGCTTCAATGACCTGAAGGATGAAGGACTAAAGATTCTCTCTAAGTCTCTGACTCTCCCAGACTGTGTCCTGAAGTCACTAAGTATGCTATATTGTCATATCACCTCTAGTGGCTGCCAGGACCTGGCTGAAGTCTTGAGAAACAACCAGAACCTGAAGAGCCTGCAGGTTTCACACAATAAACTAGGAGACACTGGTATAAAGCTGCTGTGTGATGCTATAAAACATCCCAATTGCCACATAGAGGATCTTGAGTTAGAAGACTGTGAGATAACTGGTGCCAGTTGTGAGGACCTTTCTTCTGCTTTTATCCAGTGTAAGACCTTGAAGATGTTCACCCTAGATGGGAATGCCCCTGAAGTCAATGAGGTGGTCTAGACTTGATAAAACAGCAAAAATGTTCCCTTCATGTATTTGGATTACAGATTACTGACTTGTTAATGAATCCCAGGCATTTCTGGTCTCTGAGAAAAGGAAACATCCTTGCTTGAGCATTGGAAGCAGTGTATAAGCAGAAGCAGACAACAAGGGTGGACATTCTGATGCAACAACCTTGGGTGTATTCTAACCTCAAACTTCTTCCAGAAGAAAGAGAAGAGGATCTTTATTTTGTCCCATTGTATAGAAAAAAAATCATACAGGTTACCAACATTCCAATGAGATGTCATTTCTTTGTACCTCATTAAGATGTTTTCCTGCAAGATAGATGTGGCTTTTTTGTTTGTGCTACAGTTTCAGACAGGGCTTTCAAAGTCATGCTAAAATGACTGCCTTATAATGATATTTTTTCCTACATTGGATTCTTTAGCACCCAATAAAGTGTTAAGTAGCTTTAAAACAATTCCTTTGATCAAAGTTAGGCATTTTGGGGGTGACTGATAGATTCTGCTATGTAGAGGGAGATTCTGAAGTTAAACCCATCTTTCCCAATTGATTCATGATTGCCAATAAAGAAGGCCAGGGGCCAATTTCTGGGCAGAGGGTCTAATAGGACTTCTGGGTCCTAGGAGAAAAAGGGGAGACGCAAGGAAGGAGAGAGGCTTTTTCTGCCATGCTTTGGGGAAGGGCACAGCTATTATGTAAGGCCTCGGGGTCAGCTAGGGCCTGCGGCCTCTCGAAGCAGAGGCCAAAGATGTTTGGCAGGGGCTGGTGGAACAAGCCACTAAGTTTAGGGCTGGAGGAGAAATGGAGATAATAAATTGGTAAGGGCACACCTTTCCAGGCGGGAGTTATCTGTGTCCAGCATTTGTGCGATTGGAGGCAAGCTATAAAGTGGCAAGCTGTGTGTGTGTGTCTTTTATCCATGGATTCAGCCCTTGGGTTAGGGCTGATGGTCCATCCCAGAGCTAAGCCAGAAGGAACAAAGGGAGCTGGGTGGGGCTTATAGCACGGCTGTGGTCTCAGGCAAAGGTGGTAGAGTGATTTTTTAAAAACTGCATGCAACACTGCTAAATTTACCCTCAGTAAGAGATAAAATATCTTCATTCTTCATGGTGGGTGCTCAAGTTCATTTCTGATTCTGCGCTAATACTGTGACCAAAGGTAATTTTAGAGAAGGAATGGTTTGTTTTTGTTGTTGTTTTTGTTTGTTTGTTTTGTTTTTGTTTTGTTTTGTTGTTTTGTTTTTTTGCTTACAGGTTATAGTCCATTATTGAAAGAAGCCAAGGCAGGAACTTAAAGCAGGAGCTTGAAGCAGAATTTAAAAAGGAACACCATTTACATTCTAAGCCCAACTGTCCAGGGATAGCACTGCTTACAGTGAGCTTGGCCCTCCCATACCACGTAGCAATTAAGAAAATTCCTCACAGACATGAGCACAGGCTAGCTTGCTCTGATAATTGTTCAGTTGAAGTTCTCCCTTCCTAGGTGACTCTAGATTTGTGTTAGGTTGACACCTGAAGGTAACTATGACAGCACTCATACACACACAGACACACACACACACACACACACCCTTTAGAGCCTCTGTTGGAGAAATGTAAAATGACTGTGCTTTCTCAATGCCATTGTGTTTCCTGGTGCCAAGTTGGGGGAAATAAAGGTGGTGACCACAGAATCCTTTGTCATATATACAATAAATTCTTTGGTATCTGGACTCAGATGACTGGTTGTGGAATCCCCAGTATTCTGGAAATATTTAGAACATCAAGAAAGTTTTACAGTGGATTGGGCCCTTTCTTACTTCCTTTAAAGTACTTCCTAATATGACTGAATCACCAAGATGGATTTCTGACCCACTTAGAAAGAAAACCATGGCTTATATCTCTACAAGCTGAAGAGTTAACCCTTCACCATTCCTCCTGAAGAAGGAAATGGTAGAGAGCAAAATAGTCCAGTGGATACAAGATGAGTTATGAATCCATATTATCTTAGAATAAGTTCTAACATCTTGGACAAAAGATATATTATTTTTTCATTTATTATGAAAATCAAGTGAGACACCATTTATATAGTGCCTGGCACATGGGGACTCAGTCACATCCTGTTGAGGCCCACACTCTGCCTCAACACTTTTCCTCAACACTTTTGGGGCTAAGTGCTCTGGTCAAGAGAGAGTGTGGCTCTTGGGGCAAGAGACTCGAAGAATGGAGACAAGACAGGGTGTGATTCAGTCTCTTCTATTTTCTCAAGTCTCCCTTATTGAAGGGAATTCTGAGGTATTTATATACACAAGTAGGAGAACACAGGTGAAAACATTTTACCATGTGCACCATACAGCTGAGGTCACTAAACAGCAAAACAAGCTATGTGGGATAAACAATATATTTATCAGAGTGTGCTTCAGCTGTTATAGGCTTTTGACAACCAAGTCTTTCATCAGGGTATATGGTTCCAGATGGCTGCAAAGTTGATCTAGCCGCTTTCTACTAAAGTCGGCTCCCAACAACATCCTGTTTTGTTTCTTTCGATAATTTCTGTATCATCTTAATGAAATATATAATTATAGAATTGAATGGTTACATATAAAAACAGATTGAATGACAGACATAAAAATAAACTCAAGTACTGGCAGAATCCTGGTTTTTCCTAATCATTAAAATAATCTTTGGGAAAAACTAGTTATCCTCTTCTTTGAGTCTCACCTGAGTAAGCTGTTTTCCAAGGCTAAAGACCTTTCTGTCTTCTGTAGCTACTCAGTTAGTGACTCCCTTTCGACTGAAACAGAAGCTAGTGTATGTCTTAGAATATGTTACTTTTGTTTACAAATTACTGTTTGTGATGATTTCCACTTAAAAAGAAACTGGAAAGATTTAAATTTGTATAAGTTTAGAGTTTAGGGGTCTTTTGAGATGATTTATAAACCCATTGCTGCTACTGGACCTTGCTTCATAAAGAGACTGAATTAAGATTCCTTGTGAATCTTCCCCTTCTCTGCCATCATTTGCTTATAGAGACTTCTTCCTCTAGCCTTCTCACTTTCCTCAGCTCTACTCAATCTGCAGTTGTCTTAAAACCACTGGGCAAATACTTAAGACACTCAGGCTTCCCACCATAGAAGCCCCAGTGTTCGTGTCACAGTACAGTTCTTGTTCTTCTTCTGCACTGCTCTTGTGCTTTTATTTCCATTGAAAATGCTTGACTTTAGTTATTTGTCTCCTGATGGAAATCATGGATAAATGGAAGTTTAAGAACTTAAACTTTAGCCAGCAAAGCAGGTAGGTGAACTGCAGACCTTAACTTTTCCCTCCATTGTTCAGAGTGCAATCACCCAGTCTCATTCTCACCTTTGTAGCAGACGAACCCGTTGTGGCCTCTTATTCTCTGACCCATTACCAGGGGATTAAACAGTTCCTGGTGGAACATCCTGCTGTCTTCCCTCAGGTGGACTCCCTTAGCCCAGATTCCTAACCCATCCACATTCCTGAGAATCAGCTCCTAAAGCCTAGAAATACATTTTATCTGGAACATATAGTGTCCACACCTACCAGGATCCCAGAAGAGTTTCATAACAGACAACACACAGTCACCACACTCTCCTAAGAACCAAAGAAAGCAACAGAAATCAAGGGACAAAACATCCAATCAACAAAACAAGACTAGGTATCAGCACCTAGAATTACAATCATCCCAAACACAAATGCATTTACATCACATACCAATGTAAAAATAAAGTCAGGAACAACCAGAAAAATATATCTACCCTAAAGCCCAGCAAGTGTACTACAAAAGCCTGGAGTATTTTAACATATCTGATGCACATTAAAAAAAAAAAAGACCTTAAAATAGCTTCAGTGAATATGATAGAGATTCTTAAAGAGGAAATAAATAGGTCCATAAAAAAAATCAATGAAAATACAACACAAACAATAGAAGAAAATGAATAAGATAGTTAAGACCTGAAAATGGAAAGAGACTCAATAATCAATAAAGAAAGATCAAATTGAAGGAAATCTGGAATGAAAAATTTAGGCACTCAAACAGGAACATCAGATGTAAGCCTCACCAACAGAATATGAGAGACAGAAATGACAATCTCATGCGTTGAAGACATAATAGAAGAAATAGATAGCACAGTCAAAGAAAATGTTAAATCTACAAATAATTTGACATAAAATAACCAGGAAATTTGGGACATGCTAAAAATACCAAATCTAAGAATAATAAGAGTAGAAGAAGGAGAAGAAACCTATGTTAAAGACCCAGAAAATATTTTTAACAAATCCTAGGAGAAATTATCCCTAACTTAAAGAAAGAGATGCCTACCAAGGTATCACAAGCATACAGAACACCAAGTAGATAGACCAGAAATAAAAACCAAACCTCTAAATGTACAGAACAATAAAAAAGAATATTAAATTCTGCAAGGGAAACAGGACCAAGGAATATATTTTAGCAGACCTGTTAGCATAACACCAGATTTTCAATGGAGCCTCTACAAGCCAGAAGGGCTTGTTCAGATATGCTACAGACTCTGAGAGAGCACAGATACTAGCCCAAATTACTATATCTAGCAAAACTTTCAACCACAACAAACAGAGCAATCACATTTCATGATAAAACAAATTTAAGGAGTATCTATCCACAAATCCAACCTTACAGAATATACTAGAAGGAAAACTCCAATCTAAAGATTTTAACCATACCCAAGAAAACACAAGAAATAAATAAACCCAGACAAATAAAAAAAGGGATACCTCCTCTCATCCCTACCCACCCACACAACAACAAAATAACAGGAATCAGTATACACTGACTATTGATATCTCTCAATACCAATGATCTCAATTCCCCAATAAAAGGACATAAACTAACAGAATTGATGCAAAACCAGTATCCATTCTTCTGCTGCATGCAAGAAACACACCTTAGCATCAAGGATAAATATCACTTCACTAGAGTAAAAGGCTAATAAAAGGTAATCTAAGCAAACAGACCTAAGATGCAAGCTGTTGTAGCTATTTTAATATCTGACAAAATAGACCTCAAATCAAAGCTAATCAGAAGAGATAGGGAAATACATTACATAACCATCAAAGGAAAAACCCATGATGAGGACGTTGCAGTTCTTAACATCTATGTGCCAAACACAGGATCACCCAATTTTGTAAAAGAAATACTAGTATAACTTAAATCATATATTAACCCTCACAAACTGATAGAGGGAGATTTCAATACCCCGTTGTCACCAATTGACAGGTCATCCAGACAAAAACTAACAGAGAAATACTAGAGCTAATAGAAGTTATAAACCAAGTGAACCTAACTGATATTTACAGAACATTTCATCCAAAAGCAAAAGAAAATATTTTTTTTCTTGGCATCTCATAGAACTTTCTCCAAAAATGACCACATACTTGGACACAAAGTCTCAACAGATACAAGAAAACTGAAATAATACCCAGCCTCCTATCTGACTACCATGGATTAAAACTAGATATCAACAGCAACTGAACAACTCACTGCTGGATGAAAAAAATGGGTCAAGACAAAAATAAAGAAATGTAAGACTTTCTAGAATTGAATGAAAATTAATACACAGCATTCCCATGCTTCTAAGGCAATGAAGATTGTTCTAAGGTGAGTTCATACCACTAAGTTTCTACATAAAAGTAACAACAACAACAACAAAACTAGAAAGATCACATACTAGTAACTTAATAGCATACTTGGAAGCTCTAGAACAGAAGGAAGAAATCACTCCCATAAGGAGTAAACAACAAGAAATAATCAAAGTCAGGGCAGAGATCAAGAAACAAAGAGAACACTACAAAGAGTCAACAAAACAGAGAGTTGGTGCTTTGAGAAAATCGATAAGATAGACAAACCCCAATCAAAACTAACTAAAAAGCAGAATGAGAATATCTAAATTAGCAAAATCAGAAATGAAAACGGGGACATTACAGACACTGAGGAAATTTAGAGAATTACAAGGACATACTTTTAAAACCTATAATCCACTAGATTGGAAAATCTAAAAGAAATGGTTCATTTTCTTGATACATTCCACTTACTAAAGTTAATATTAAATAAGGAATTTAAACAAATCTAAAATACCTAATGAAATAAAAGCAGTCATTAAAAGTCTCCCAACCAAAATAGCCCAGGGCAGATGGTTGTTGTGCAGAATTTTACTAGACTTTCAAAGAAGAGTTAATGCCAATATTCAAATTATTCCCCAAAATAGAAACAGAAGGAATATTTTCCAATTTGTTCTATGAGGTTACAGTTATCCTGACACCCAAACCACATAAAGACCCAGCAAAGAAAAGAGAATTACAATAAAATACTTGAATACCAAATCTGAAAACAAGTCAAAAAGAGCATTCACCATGATCAAGTAGGTTCCATCCCAGAAATGAAAGGATAGTTCATCTCATTAGATGCAGAAGAGGCCTTTGACAAAATCCAATATTACTTCATGATAAAAGCCCTGGAGGGATTAGGAATACAATCTCAACCAAATAAAGACAGTTTAACAGAAGCTCACAGCCAACATCAAATTACACAGAGAGATGGATGGTGGTGCTGCAATAGGAAGACCAGGTGGAGAGGGAGAAGAGAAGGTGGACTTTGAAGGGAATATGTGAAGAGACAGCTAAAATTAAGGGGCATTTGAGAGATAGTATGGAAACCTAATATAATAAAAGCTTCTTAAATATATGCATATACAACAGTGATCTAAATGACATCATCAAATAATAGGAGAGATGAAACCCCAATTACTCATCTCTTGTCACCGAATGAAGCTTCCAGTTCTTGGTACTGAGTTACATCTAATTGAGTTTTGGGCAAAGGGAAACCATGGAAATTCCCAGGCTGTTGCCAAGATATAGGTTGTTCTCCACAAACTTAAGTCAAGGCCCATCATTGAAGACAGCACCCATACAACTCATTGACCATGGAAAGGCAAGCTGGTGACTACATAGACCCTTTACCCCAATGTTCTAGTGTCTTTGATACAGGAAGATACTCTATATGCTACCTAGAGAAACAAACACCAACCCAGCTGTAAACGCTTTGGTATACAATGATATAGTGCCTATAAGATACACTAGGGCAATGGTGGCATAAAGCTTGTGGGAGTAACCAACCAATATATGATTTGGTTTAAGGTCTACTCCATGAGATGGTAGCCTTCTATACACCACACTGTTTGGATAACCAATGCTCTGAGACTAGATAGCCAGCACAGTGACTTGTGGTAAAACCAAACACTATTATTCTAAAAACAAACAAACAATAAATCCTCAGCAATAAAATGATTCCTAATGACATTCTGTCATAATCATAGATCAGTGCCTTGTTGAGACATCATCAGAAAAGCTTCTTTCTGTAGCAGATGGGAACAAATGCAGAGACACACAGACAGACATTATGCAGAGAGAGATATTTTGGAATACTCAGTCCTGAACAGTGTGTCTCCATCAAATCCTTCCCTTCAGGGATCAGGGAACCTGGGAAGAGGAGGCAGAAAGTTTAAGAGACAGATGATGGATGTCACCAGAGAAGAAGGCCCCCTCACTCAACATTATGAATGTACATAGGAACTCACAGTGACTGAGACAACATGAACAGGGCCTCCATAGGTCTGCACAAGTTCCTTTGCATGTATATTATGGCTACCAGTATAGCGTTTTTTTATGGGATTCTTGGGTGTGCAAACTAGTTGGGTCTCTGTTTCTTGTGCTTCCTTTTAGGATATTTTTCTTCTAGCTTATTGTTTGTTTTGTTTTTGTTTGTTTTGTCTAATTCTGATGGAATAGTTTTTGTTTTTTATTATGCTTTATTTTGTTATATATTTTATTATTATCACTGTTTTCTAATGTGAGTTAGAGTATTATCACTGTTTTCTAATCTGAAGTCTGTTTTCTAATGTGAGATATAAAGGGAGTAGATTTAGATGGGAGAGGGGGTGGGGAGGAACTGGGAGGAGCAGAAGTAGGAGAAGTAGTAATCATGACATATCCTGTGAGAAAAATATCTATTTTGAATGTAAGGAAAAATAAATACAGTTAAGCTTGTTTTGTTTGGACAGATCTGAAAATAACTGAATTGGGTTAACTGACCTTTTCCTTTACAGGTCACTTAACAACACCAGGATTGCAGGACACACTGACAAAAGCCAGGGAGGAAGTGAGAAAACAACAGAGAACAGTAAATACAATCTCATTCATTTGATTTCCCCCCAAATTCTGGAAACCTAAACAAGCCCTACTGGACTTATCATAAACAAAGAAAAAAATGTATTTGAGCATCAGAAACAAACGCTTTCCCATGTCCTTGTACTCTGGCTGGGATAACACTTTGATCTAAGCATTGCAATGTCCCTTATTACCTTTGCATTTTATTTGAGTAGCCAATTCCATACCTCCCACTCTGATGAAAATTCTGTGGATGAAGCTAATTGTGACATATAATGAAAACAAAGTGAAAAGAAGGCAGCTGAGGAGAGGGCACTGTGGGTGGGGCACTCATCACGAAGTCTAACAACCAGATTCAGTTCCCAGAGCCCATAGGGTAGAAGGAGAGCACCAACATGTTGCTATGACTTGCTTTCCCACTCTAAACAAAGAAACAAATCATGTAAACATGACTTGCAGGCAGTTTATTCAGCAAACCAATGACAGAACTTTCCACTTATTACCAAAAGAGCAATTACTTTGGAAAAAAAAATCATACTGGAAACTGTAAGCCCCCAAAACAGTTGCGGGAAATAATGAGCTACACATAGGTCAATATTAGTGCCATGCCATTTGATAACATGGGCGCTTATTGATGAATATAACTTTCATAGATGTTTCTATAGAGAAGCTCAGAGTACCTCAGAGCACCACAGAGGCAAGATGGTTAAAATTTTAAGACTCAGGTTTGTTCTCACAGACCTCTTTTTTTTTTTTTCAATGAAAGCCTGACCTTATCCACTCTGCTCAGCTTTAACAGCATCAATAAGTGCTCTATAATTTACAGATTAATATGAGTCATCTAACTATCTGGCAACATGTCTAGCAAATATGCCCAGTGTAGTGAGCAAACGCTATAAATGTTAATCCCTTAGAAAGAAGTTTATAATTAGGGTGGCTATAAAATAAAGTTGATCTTGAGAGTTCTTGTGTAGGTAAAATGTATGTTTTAAAAAAATATTTGTTTTGCTTCATTTTAAAAAACATTATTGCTTACTATAAGCTGTTAGTAAGTTGGTAAAAGATGGAACATATTTCTATAGGGAATCTTAACAAAATTTTTGAAGTAGATTTTTCTAAATTACATAATCCTTCATATAAAAATAAGGTTGGTACTTTGTCCTGGAAAATATGACTGCTACATTGAACCATTAATAAAATGAAAAGGACATAGTTCAAAACAAGTATCCTTGGGATAAAGTATTAGCTTGATGCAGTTCAATGAGAAGATATTATCTCCTCCCCTTATCCTCAAAAAAGGGGAAGCCCACCATGGATACCAACCTACCTTGGCATGTCAAGTCACAGGAGGATTAAGCACATGTTCTCCCACTGAAGCCAGTCAAGGCAGTCCAGCTAGAGGAAGAGGTATCCAAAGGCAAGCAACAGAGTCAGAGACAGCTCTCATTCCAATTGTTAGGGAACTCACATGAAGACCAAGCTGCACATCTGCTACCAATATATAGGGGAAATATGTCCAGCCCCTGCATGCTCTTTTATTGGTGGCTTGGTCTCTGTGAGTCCCCATGGGTCCAGGTTAGTTGACTCTATAGGTCTTTTTGTGGTGTCCTTGACCTCTCTGGCTCCCTCAGTCTTTCCTCCACTCTTCCATAAGACTCTCCAAGGTCAGTTCAGCCAGACGTGTGGCCATGTGTCTTCACATCTGCTTCCATCAGCTGCTGGATGAAGCCTCTCAGGAGACAGTTATGCTTGGCAGGATAGCAGAGTATCATTAATAGTGTCACGGGTTAGTTCTTGAGATGGGTATTAAATTTGGTGAGTCATTGGTTGGCTATTTCCTCAATTTCTGCTCCATCTTTATTCCTGCACATCTTGTAGGCAAGATAAATTTTGGGTCAAAGGTTTTGTGGGTGGGTTGGTGACCCCCTCCCTTCAGTGGAAGTCTGCCTGGCTATAGGAGATGGCCACTTCAGTCTCCATATCCCCATCTGGTAGGAGTCTCAACTAGGATCACCCTCATAGGCTCCCAGGAGCCTGAAAGCCTCCATTGTCCCAGAGAACTCCCCAACTGATTTCTGTTCTTTCTTTCAGCCCTCTCGAACCTCACTCATCATATCTTATCCTAATCCCAGTTTGCCTTTTTACCTCCTCTCCCACCCTGCTCCCTCCGTCTATCCACCTCCAGTATCTACTTTATTTTACCTTCTCAGTGACATTCAAACACCCTCCCTTAGGCCTTCCTTATTACTTAATTTCTTTGAATATGTAGGATGTTTATCCTGTACTTCATGGCTAATGTCCACGTATAAGTGAGTACATATTATTGTGTCTTTCTGGGTCTGTGTTACCTCACTCAGGATGATTTTTTTTTCAAGTTTCATTGATTTGCCTAAGATCTTCACCATCCCTACATCCAACAGAGGGCTAATTTCCAAAATATATAAAGAACACAAGTAATTAGACACCAACAAACCAAATAACCCAATTTAAAAATGGGGTACAGAACTAAGCAGAGAATTCTCGGCAAAGGAATCCCCAATGACCAAGAAGCATTTAAAGAAATGTTGAATGTCCTTAGTCAACAGGGAAATGTAAATCAAAACCACTCTGAGATTCCATCTTAATGCCTGTGAGAATGGCTAAGATCAAAAACTCAAGTGAGAATGTGGAACAAGGGGAACACTCCTCCATTGCTGGTGGGAGTACAAACTAGTATAACCACTTTGGAAATCAATTTATCAGTTTCTCAGAAAATGGTGAATACTTCTAACCCATGACCCAGCTATACCATTCCTGGGCATATACCCAAAAGATGCCCCACTATATCACAAGGAGATTTGCTCAACTATGTTCATAGCAGCTTTATTCATAATAGCCAGAAACTAGAAACAGCCTAGATGTTCCTCAACCAAAGAATAGATAAAGAAAATGTGGTATATTTATACAATAGAAAATTATTCAGTTATTAAAAACCAAGGCATGAAATTTGTTGCTATATCTTGACAGGCACCCTCTGCTAGCCCACAGGCCACTCTTGCAAGAAAGTAGATCTTCCCCTCTCTTGTTCCTCCAGATCCAATCCCAAGTTGTAAAGCAGACCCTCTAGGGTGACCTCTCTTCACTGTGTAAGCTTATTCCAAGGAGACTAAATAAACAGATTGTGATTGAACACTCTGCTCTCCTCTCTCCTGTGAACTTCAGATTCTACCTTATCCAATTTCTTAAAGTGTCAGTTCACAGTACCCAGAAACACATTTTACCTTGAGCTCTCAGTGGCCACACCTACCATGTCCACAAAAAGTTTCCCACAGGGCAATACAAGTGGTCACACTTTCCTAAAATCCAGACAGGAAACAGAAACCAAGGAACAAAACACCCACCCAACAAAGAGAAAACAGAGATTAGTACCTAGACCTTTAATCATCCCAATACCAGATGCCTAGATGCCAACATAAATCACAATCAATAATAGTGAGAGCAATATATCTCCAACAGAGATCATCGATCCTACCACAGCAGGCCTTGAATGTTCCAGTACAGCTAAAGCACAAGAAAAAAACCCTAAAACACCCTACATGAAGATGGTAGAGGTTCTTAAAGAAAAAGTGAATAAACCCTTGAAGCAATCCAGGAAAACACAAAGAGTAGAGGGAAATGAATAAATCCCATAAAGAAATGCAGGAAAGTACAAACAAATAGTAGAAAGAAATGGATAAAACTGTTCAATACCTACCTGGAAATAGAATCAATAAAGAAAACCCAAACTGAGGGAATTTTGGAAATTTATAAATTTGAATGGGAACTACAGAAGCAACTTCATCAACTGAATATAAGAGACAGAAGAAAATCTCAGGCATTGAAGATATATACTAGAAGAAATGGATACACAAGTCAAAGAAAATGTTAAATCAAAAAATTTCTGACACAAAATAACCAAGAAATCTGAGACATTATAAAAAGACAAAAATCTCTGAATAATACTAATTAGCTAATAAAAAGGAAGGTGATGCAACCGAGCTTGGAGGCTCAGAAAATGTTTTCAACAAAATCATTGAAGTACAAATTTCCCAACCTAAGTAAGGAAAAAGTTTCTTTGTGGTAGGATTGAGCACCCTTTTGGTATATGCCCAAGAGTAGTATAGCTGAGTCTTGGAGTAGATTTAAGTTTTTAATTCTTGAGAATTTCATACACAAGTATGGGTTTGAGATCATTTCATCTTCCTTTCTCCAGTTTTACCTGAGTAGTATAAATAAGTGTCATCTTTTATTCAGGTTAGTTTCTATACCTGATATTTCAAATAAAATTCAGAGTTAGCCCATGTAATTTTTTTATTAATGATACCTTGAGAAATCTTCCCAGAGAAGTATAAAGCCCATGCAATGCAACCAACTGCATATGAGTGAAGGCCTTTTGAATTTTATCTTGAGTCTGTCTCTGAGTTTGGCAGCTGAAACCCTCAGGACTTAAGAGATGCCTTTCTGAAATTTCTTTCTTTAATTTAACTAATTAATTAAGGTATAGGGATTGAACCAAGGGCCTTGCACATGCTAGGCAAGCATGTAGATCTACATCCTAATATGGATCTACATCCTCAACCCATTTATTGCCTTTTCAGAGTAGATATTTTTTCTAATTATAGACCTTAAAAATAGGAGAGCTACAAAAATAATTCTAGTTGAAGTAGAAGTAGTTATAACTTTTTCTCAGAATGCTCAATATATTTCTTAATTTGTAACTGAATGATTTATTTAAGTCAGAGACAGAGACATGTTGGAAACATGTCCAGTCTCTACTTTGATGGCTAGGGACAAAGTCAGGCAGCACTAGACCATTCAATAACTGGGAAGATGCTTGGCATGACAGATAGCCTTCTTATCAGAATTGTTTTACAGTTATGGGGAGTTTTCATCTGGTCTTATGCCAAAAGGGGATTTGAAGATGTCTAATAAAACAGACTCTACATAAAAGCAGAGTGGTCATATAAGGTATAAAACAGTTCTCTAAGATGAAAATTCTCTAAAGTTAGTCTCAAATGGAGCTCCTTAGGTAAAGATCAAAGGGCGTTTCTCTTTAAAACCTTCCTATTACTCTTGTTCTATATCCAGAACTGTACAGCTGTTGGAAAAATGAACAACTCACTTGTGGCAAATTAAGGATAATATTTGTTACATTAGTAACTTCTAGCTTCCATATAGAGGTATAAGCTCATATCAAAACTAGAATTAATATTCAGGTATCCAGTGCCAGCCATCTAGTACCCTTCCAACATAGAACACAGGATAAATCTTCAACCATCCTTCATCAAAAAGGAGTGTCTATCTTTCTAGTATCCATTATATTAGAGTGCATAGGAAAATGAATATTTATAGACAAAATCATTGTTGACATACATAATTATCTTTAATTAAGCTTCAGGAAATCAAAGGCTATAGAACTGGTAAGCTATCCAGTCCCTGAAACCATAACATCATCTGGTTTCAAAGTATCTGAATATATATATATATATATATATATATATATATATATATATATATATGGCATAATATACATATATATGTATGTATATATAATATACATATATATATATACAAACATATATATACATGTATATATATTCAGTTATGCAATATACATATATATACACATATATATGTATATTGCATAACTGAATAAATAAATTCAGGTTCCTCTGTTTCTCTTTGCATAGGGCTTCTCCAGGACAATTATGATCCACTTGATTTCCCCTTGTAAATTCAGCCCTAGCAACAGAAGTAGCTTCTCTATTTAGAGTTCTTGCCTTGTATTCTTGTTCGTTCTGTGGTCAGAGTTCTGAAACAAGCTTTTGTTCTAACTAATCTCAGAAATTTGTGAATGTTGGGTGACATGTAGTTATGTCCTTTTACAGTTTCCAGTTGGAGGTACTATTTGTGAGTTGATGGAAGCTTTGGGTAGGCCACTGATGCTATGTACTCAGGAAGTATTTATTGCCCTGTGTCTTTCTTCTTCCTGGATGCTATGAGGTAAGCAACTTTGCTCTGTCACACCCTTCTGCTTTGACTTTCTGCCTCATTATGGCCCAGAAACATCTAGATGGATCTTACCATCAGCAGCTCCCTAGCAACTCCCTTCTTTATAAGATATTGAAGTGATTTTACTATTACTCTTAAGACAAAGACTACAACCTTAATGAACTTTTCTTAGTCTGCCCATCTCTTGCTCTCTGTCTTCCAAAGTGCCCATCAGTGCTTGTCATTTAATAAATATTTTTAAATGTTTTGAGAATTTCATACATGATACTATATTTACATCATCTCTACTTGTCCTCCCCACTCTAACTCCTATTGTGCTCTTCCTCCTCCTTCTCAAATTCAATACCTCTTTTTAATTGTTATTTTTGCATACATACAACATGCTGACCCCATTTAGTGTTTCTGGTGTGTGTACAGCTAACAACTGAGGATTAGATAACCTAATTAGGGGCTCATTCCCAGAGAAAATTTTATCTCCATCTCCCAGAAGCCATTGATTGCCATTGGAATTCTTCACTTAGGGGTAGGGTCTTGTGAAATGACTCCCATTCATATTGAAAGGTCAACTGGTATTATCATTTAGTTGGTCTTGTTTAGACAACTATCTTATTAAGATTCCATGAGACACCACTCCTGTCATGTCTAGCTGGTTTCTTTGTTCTCTGGCTTGTAATTTTTCTGCCTTCTCTTCTATGATGTTCTTCCCTCAATCTTAGGTATAGAGGTTGTGTTATATGTGTACCAATTGACAATGAGCTCACCATGGTTATTTAGTCTTAGCATTTGGCCTGTTGTGGATCTCTGTAGTAGCCTCAGTTGCTTTCAAAAATGCTTCTTTGGTGAATTATGTTAGCTATATTTTATATATAAGTATAAAGACAAGTACTTACAATACAGTTAGAAGCTATGAATTTAGGAAACTGGCAGTAGTAGGTTCTCCTCTAGGGCCTCCACTTTTGCTCCTCTTTTGCTACAGGGAGTTGGCTTGTTTTATAATACCAAGCATGGATTCACACCTATCTAGTGGGCCGTAAATACAATTACATAACTCACCACTAGGGATATCTTGTAGGCTGATCATTGTCCTGGCTCACAGGTTTTACAAAGGGGTAGAATTATTGACTGCTTTTCTCCCATGGCAGCTTATAGTCTAAGACCATGAGAACTAGTCCTTAGGAGACTTCTAGTTCAATTCCATATCAATTCCTCAAAGTTAAAGTGTGTGGTATTGACAGCAATGAGTCTTACATTCAAGTGCAAAGTCAGTGGAATAGTGGTGTGCATAAGTGTCTTCCACAGCAGCTTTCTTAATATCCACCGTTCACTTCAAGTGTAGGATCTGCGCCTCATTTCTCTTCAAGGGCCACCAGACACCAGGAAGAACTTTTGATCTCTTTTCAGTCCTTCTCAAGGAGTTGCTTCTCATCTCCTTAACCTTCTGTCAGCTCCCAGCTAGAAGCTGTGATGAGATTTGAGAGGTGAATCTCTGGTACTCATCAAAGTCATGATTTCATCCGTAGTCACGTGATTTTGACAAACCACATAATCTCTGGCATCTTTTCCCATTTTATGTCACATTTCCGATATAAAGCATGGTGGTTTACATGGTGACTATTTTTTTCCCTTTAACTAAGGAATGAATGACTGAGTGATTGTACCTGGATGCACAGTAGTCTGGTTCCTAGGCCTGGTTTTGACTACTTTGTTACAGAGTCACTCTGATGCACAAGTGGTGTAATGTTGTGCTCTTATCAAAGGTCCTGTAATAAACATCTCCATGAAATATGTTATGTTTCCTGTGGGCTTTGTGAAAATTTGTTTCCATTCTATTATTCATTTTAAAATAATTTATTTTCATTCTGTTTGGAATAACTTTGCTTTCATAAAGTAGCTTGTTTTCTGTTCTGCAGTAGGCACTAGGGGATCTGCCAAAATCTATCACAGCCATCAGGATGAAATTACATACATACGACCTGCCGACCACTTGCAATTAGAGCTCCCTTCTATCCACTCTTTCTCGAGTTCTGCTGAAACCAATGTGATCCAACGCCATTCCATGTTCAGGAAGAGCCATGATGACCAATCTGAGTCTGGGGTGAAAGAATAAACAATTGTATTATCCAACTAAAAACACTTGGCAGAGCCAATCCCAACTTCAGCTCCATCCATAGAGAAGCCTTTGCTTCCTATTCTCACTGCCTCTCTCCTTTCTGACCATCTGGCTGACCATGCCACCATAGTTGGTAAGCCTAAGAAACCTGATCAGGAAACATCCCCAACATGAATTCTGCCTATACACTTATTTCCTAGACATGTGATTTATGACGTGCTTCTACAAAAACAAAAAGTGATCATATACACCTTTACTTTACCTGAAGCTAAGAGCCCCATGGGATAGATTTCATGATTTTTTTTTTAATCTACAGATTTGATACGTGTTTTCTATTTGTATGTCTATCTATTTGGATGCTCTTTCTTCACATTGTAATATAATCATATTGACATATTCTTACTTTAATGTGTTTCAGCCTATTTACAGAAAAAGACAGGATTTCATTGAACAAACAGAACAAATGCATGAGAATACAGGCTTAGATACACCACTAAGTATGGCAACTTTTTACTTAGGGCATGCTAAAATCTTTTGTACTAAGAGGAGATAAATGTGCCCCAGTACTAAGAATTTATGTCATTATTCTCCAGTGTTTTGCTGCATGCATGTGTGTGTGTGTGTGTGTGTGTGTGTGTGTGTGTGTGTGTGGGAAAGAGAGAGAGAGAGAGAGAGAGAGAGAGAGAGCAGTTCCTGTGCTTGAAGAGAAATCCACACAGAAAAAAAGTTATGAAAGTATTTGCTTTTTCCTTTGAATTCACTCCCTGACTAAGAACAAGCAGGGAGAATAGCAAAGCAAGCTGGCTAATGGGAAATTCAGAAGGCAGATGGTCCATGCATTAGTCAGTTTTCCACACTATCCCTCTGTGAGACAGTGGTCTGTAAATTACCTTCATGATGGCTTGCTTCTCAGCATTGCAGGGCATTTGTCTCCCGAGAAATGAAGCAGCGTGCAGTGGTAAATTGCTCTGTGAAGTGGCTATGACTCTTCTTTTCAGTTCCTTATTTTTCAAACTCTTGCAACCAAAGTTACCAGGCACGGAAATAGCATGAAAATTAGATAAGAGGACATTTCAGTTGTTCAGTTCATTTACGTGAATATCATAGGTTATCATTTTTGGCAAGGAAAAAACAAGGCTTTCGACATAACATTTTGCTTGGTTTAAGGGATTTATGGCTGTGCTAACATTTCTGATGAATAGTTCCTTGATCCTGTATCAAAGACATTTACAATTTCTGAACTTATCTCTTTTCAAATTTCATTAAAAAATAAAATCAGAAGCATAAGCTTTTTTTTTTTTTTTTTTTTTTATAACGCTGTCACAAATGCCAAGGTATATTTTCCTGCAGTAAAAGTGTTTTTAGAGAATACTAAACTCCTTGATAAGAAAACTCTTGCATAGCTTCTGGCATATTTGACATGGTGCCTTTTTTATCAGTGCAAAACTACTTTTCACACTCAAGATTCATACATGACATTTAACATAGGTTTCAGAGACCATTTATTTTTATTTTTAATTGTCTTTAATATTTTTACAATCCAGTTGTTATCCCCCTCCTAGTCTGTCCTCCAAAAATTCCTCTCCCATTCCTCCTTCTCTGTCTCCAAGAGGATGTCCTGACTCCCACTCCCACCCCTCCCCCAGAACACCCTATTTCCTGAGGCTTCAAGTCTCTGGAGGGTTAGGTGCTTCTTCTCTCACTGAGGCCAGACCAGGCAATCCTCTGCTGTACGTGTGTCAGGGACCTCTTACCAGTTTGTGTATGCTACCTGGTTGGTGGCTCAGTGTCTGAGAGATCTCCAGGGTCCAGGTTAATTGAGGCTACTTGTCTTCCTATGAGGTTGTTCTCCTCAACTTCTTCCAGCCTTTAAATAATTCAACCACAGGGGTCCCTGACTTCAGTCCACTGGTTAGGTGTAAATATCCGCATCTGTTTTTGTCAGCTGCTTGTTGGGCCTCTCAGAAGGCAGCCATGCTAGACTCCTGTCTGTAAGTACTTCATAACATCAGTAATAATGTCAGGCCTTGGAGCCTCCACTTGAGATGGATCCCAACTTGGGCTGGTCACTTTTAGACAGGAATAAAAGTGATTCTGAGTCAGTGATTTTTACTGTGGGATGGCAACCCCAACACTCTACTTGATGCTCTGTCTTTCTACTAGAGGTAGACTCTACAAGTTCCCTCTCTCCACTGTTGGGCATTTCATTTAAGGTCCCTGCCTTTGAGTCTTAAGAGTTTCTCACCTCATATCTGGTACATTCTAGAGGGTTCCCCTGCCTCCTACCTTCCGAGGTTGCCTGTTTCCCTTCTTTCTGCTGGTACTCAGGGCTTCATTCCTGTTTCAACTACCCCAATACCTGCTCATGTTCCCATCTGTCTCCCCTCCTCTCTCCCAAGGTCCATTCCTCCCTTTGCCCCTTATGATTGCTCTTTTGTCCCTTCCAAGTGGGATTGAAGCATCTTCGCTTGGGCCCTTCAACTTGTTAACCTTCTTGAATTCTGTGGATTGTATCCTGGGTATTCTGTACTTTTTTGGCTAATATCCACTTATTAGTGAGTACATACCATGCATGTCCTTTTGGGTCTGAGTTACATTACTATGGGTAATATTTTCTAGTTCCACCCATTTGCCTGCAAAACTCATAATGTCCTCCATGATTTTAATCACTGAATGGTATTCCATTGTGTAAATGAACCACATTTTCTGGATCCATTCTTGCATTGAGGGACATCAGGGTTGCTTCCAGTTTCTGGCTATTATGAATACAGCTGCTATGAACATAATTGAGCATGTGTCCTTGTGATAGGGTGGAGCATCTTTTGGATATATGCCCAGGAGTGGTATATCTCCATCTTTAAGTACAATTATTTCCAATTTTCTGATGAGCCTCGAAATTGATTTCCAGAGTGGTTGTACCAGTTTGCAGTCCCACTAACAATGGAGGAGTGTTCTTCTTCCTCCATATTCTTGCCAACATGTGCTGTCACCTGAGTTTTTGATCTTAGCCACTCTGATTGGTAAAAGGTGAAATCTCTGGGTCATTTTGATTTGCATTTCCCCGATCACTAAGGACTTTGAACATTTCTTTAAGTGCTTCTCAGCCATTCAAGATTCCTCTGTTGTGAATTCTCTGTTTAGTTCTATACCCCATGTTTTGATTGGGTTGTTTGTTTGTTTGTTTGTTTTTGTGGTTAGCTTCTTGAGTTATTTATATAATCTAGATAGTAGTCCTCTCTCAGATGTGTAACCAAATCATTGGTGAAGATTTTTTTCCTCATTTATAGGTTGCCGATTTGTTCTATTGACTCTGTTGTTTGCCTTACAGAAGTTTTCCAGTTTCATGAAGTCTCCTGGAAGGCCTGTGACCCTAGCTGTAGCAGGCCTTCAGACTGTGAAGCCTTCAGATGAACAGACAAGCTGATGATCTGCCCCAGTGGGAGGCACAGGCTCAAAACGGGGTGGAGTAAGAGCAGTGGGGATGAAGGCTGGTGGGGGGACGGATGGGTCTAGAGTTTGCTGGGCTTCTTGGGGTTCCCAGCTGCTGCAGTGTTCTGGAATATCCCTTACCTGTTGCCTTGCCTGCAACAGATCACCTGGAAAGCCTTCAGACTGTGGTAGAAGGTCTCAGAGACTATTATCACAAGCAATTTACCTGGGTAGTATCTAAGTATTCTATTACAGAAAAGAAGTAGAGTTATTGTAAGACTCAATAGACTGTTTACTAACTTGTTTGTTACTCTGTATTATTAATTCAATGGCAATTTCTACAGTATATTAGTTACTTTCTTGCTGCTGTAATAAAATACTATAACCAGTACAACTTATAAAAGGAAAAGTTTATTTGGACTTATGATTTCATTGGGATAAAAGTCCATCATGATAGTGTGGCAAGTTGCAGACATGACAGGAAGAATGGGAAGCTGAGCCCTCTATCCTCAACTATAAGCAAGAAGAAGAGAGAACAACCTTGAAGTTGGATACAGTTATAAGCACTCAGAGCCGTATGAACTTCCTCAAAAAGTGCTAAGGGAGCTAAGTTATGGTAATAATTGCTTTTAAATAAGTTTTAAATAAGTTTCTTGAGGAATGTGAATCCCCCAAAAGTCTATAAGATTTAGATAGTTGCTTAGTGATGTAAGACTAGTATTTAGAACATGAACAGCAGACATAAGCCCTGATGCACAGCACCAGCCAGTTTCCTGGAAACATGATAGAAAAAGTGATGGTATAAAACCCTGGCCTTTATTTATTTTTTAAGTAATATATTTTTTTCTTAACATGACAGTAAAACCACTAGTAGTCTTAATACCAGAGGATGGAAAAGAAAAAAAAAGAGCTTAGAAAAACTTAGAAGGATTTCATTCATGGATATGTGATTTCCATGAACAGGAATTTCTGGAAAAAAGGCATTTCTACAAAGGCTGATGTGGAGAGCCAACAGAAGGCAGCTATCATCTTTGCAGCCATCTTGAGCCATATACCCTGACAAGAAACTTAATTACATCAGCCTACAACAGCTGAGCACACTTTCATAACATCTTGCTTTAGATACCCAGGATCTTCCCTTGGGTGTGTGAGACTTAAAGCTGTGATTTAGAGCCGAGACTTAAGGGCATGACTTAGAGATCAAATTTAGCGACAAGGCCTAAGGGCATGACTTAAAGGCATGACTTAGAGGCGTGGCTTAGAAATGAGACATGTAAAAGGCAAGAGGCAGACAGAAGAGTTGAGTACAACTTGGAACTAGGAATTAGGTTAGAGAGTACAACTTAGAGTTAGTTATTAGGCATTAGGTAGCAGGCACTTGGAAGAGAACTTGGAACTGGAAACTTGGAACTTGGAGGCACTAGGGACTAGAAACTAGGGACTAGGAACTCAAGACTTGGGACTTGGACTAGGAAGAGAGACTGAAGAATAAACGGGATTGAATCACACTCTGCCTCATCTCCATTCCTCGTGTCCGTCCTCACTCTCTCTCTTGCTGAAACCCAACCCGAAGACCGGAGCAGCTTGGGGCAGTGAGGGCTCTAACAATTTAGCCCCCAAGGCTTTTGGCAGTGCGGGTTCAAACACTGACAGAGCAGCCTGAGACATTTTGGCCCCCAAGTGTGGGGCAGAGTAGTTCTCAACATTTTTGGCCTCCAAACGTGGGCCAGCTCGGGCCGCAACAGGCTGATTGACAAATTAGAAGATCTTCAGTGATATGAGGAAGTTGGAATGTTGCAAGTTCATAGCTAAATTACCTTGGGTCACCTTTACCATCTTTAGCCTCATTCAAAATCTTTTATCACTTTTCTCTATACATGACCTAACATGTTTTGTAATAAATTGGGTAAATCCTTTGCAATGTATAAACAGACCCCTAGTTTCTATCAACCAAAGGCCTTAGATGTATCTAACAGCATCTAAGGCCTATAACTGAGGTTTTGCTGATTTTGTTGTAACCTGTCTACCTGATATAACCACTCATATGTTTGAAAAGTATTTAATTTCATGAACTTTTTTGTTTGGTCATTATAAAACTCAAAAAATTGCTACCTTACTGGAACTTGGTATCTGGGGAAACCTGAGTCCAATGTTTCTAAGCCACAGCTCATATTTGGCTCTATAATAAACCTTCTCTTTCATACCTTTGAGATGAAACCTGTTTCTTTTGTCAACATTTCTATGGATGAGGGTATGACGAGGGGAACACAATAGATTTTTATATAATAATTAGGTTAAACTTCATCAACTAATGTACAGCTTGCTATATACACTATTCTCACTTCAAACATGGGCTACAAATTCATGAAACCCTAGGCACCCTAAATTCTGACCAGCTGCCTATAAACTTAGGGGTGTTCACTACTTCTCAGGTATGTTATAGGGACTCAGGAGAGCACTATATTTATGATTGTGTGTTTGTTTTTATAGTAACAGGACATACACTAAAGCCAGCCAAAGAGAAATGTGCATAGGGCAGGGTATCCTCACACTGCAGAAGAGCACAAAAATTACTGTGCAGCAGTAATTTTTACTAACCATGTGTTGTGTGGACTCGTAGTGTGACCTTATATCACATCAGTTTTATATATATATATATATATATATATATATATATATATATGTGCAGTAATATAACAAGTAATTAAAAGAACATAAAAGTTTGATACATTTTAAACTTATGTTATATCAATAATTATATGAATGACATAATTTGCATATATATGTTACATTACATCATATAATGTATAGTTACATAAATTATTCTGAAACACAGTGCTGCTTGTATATAATGAAACTTCAAGGCAAAGAACTGTTAAGTCTTCATTTCACTTGTAACAAAAGTGCAGTTTGGAGAATTTGATTTGGAAGTTTCAAGTATCCAATATTAACTTTTATTACAAAGCATTACTTGAGTTATCAGGTTAGTATCGAGATAAGGGAGGTCTTTGGATGACTCTATGTGATAGAGATAGACTGTCTTTTAAAGACAGCTTCCATTTAAATTCAGAATTTTCATCATTTGTATGAATCAATCCAAATTTTGATAGTTTATCAAGGTTAACATTTTGACTTACTTTGCATTAATATCTTCCCTAAGTTCTATGTTCTATTGAAAAATTCAAAACTTAATATTTTAAATCTATTATTAAGACAGTGATATTTAGTCACCATGGTTCTATTTTAGTATTAATTTTGAAAAAAAAAAGAAAACAGAAAAAAAGAAAATCCTAGACAGAGCTTTAAAGCACAAGGTGTATAAGGGCCTTTTTTTCTTTCCTCTTTTCTGTTCTCCTTTTCTTTAGTTTATCTCAGTGCTGTGTTTGTTGTAATAAAATTTTGTGTCTGAAGACTGTTTTCCTTCCTGATTGATATTTACACTTATTTTAAAAGCTATTAGTCTTTTACCCAGAGTCATCTTGTTCTAGTGAGTTCCAGCACATTATGAATAACATTGGATACATGATTCTACTAGGAAAGACTACTAAAGGTCTCTGTATATTCTTGAGTAGGAATACTATGTTCCAGAAGCTTTAAAATGTTTCATAATCTATGTGTGCAATAATCAATTCCAGAATCTTTTGTTAATCATATCCTATGTATGCAGCTCTGGGAAATTCAAAAAAAGTGAGTATTGGGCCAAGCTCCTGGTCAAAGAGGTCTTATTCAATTCATGTCTTGTCATCAAGTGCAGTGTGAGTAGTAGCCAGTCAAGACCTGGGAAAGGGCCAGATAGATAAATGGAAATGTCACTTGAGATCAGGTCCTTGCCTAATCTTTACTACCCACAGAAGACACTATATTTTGGCAGTTCTCCAGCAAGCTTAGCAGTTATGTTTCTGTTCTGACTTCAGAGCCCAGGGAGAAGACTGAGATATTGCTTTCTTAGAGTCATAATCTTTCTTTCCTGATGTATCATTATCTTAACTGAATGCCTTTCTAAAAAGATCTTATGAGTGAATTTGCATTGATAAGCTAAGAATGACCAATAAAGCCAAGTGTGCACTTATCAGCCCAACAAAGGATATTGAGGTGATAGTTTGGTTCAAATAAATAAATGATTAATGATAGGATTTTATGAAGGCTTAAAAGATAGCTAACATTTTTGAAGGTGAATAAATTATTATATAGTTAGTACAAGAAAAGAGGAGCATGTTTAGACCTCTAAAATATGAATTAGTTATAATAATAAATTTCTTAAGTGTATGAATACATTATAGCTAGACAGAAGATAGGATTGTTGGGCCAAGCTCCTGGGCAAAAAAAATTGCCTTACCCAATTATGTCTTGTCATTGAGTATATATAGTTTTGATTGAATAGCTAAAAGAAAAACTTAAAGTATACCCTGAATTATATAGTGAGACTTTTTCAAGAGGGAGAGGTAGACAAAGAGAGAGAGAGAGAGAGAGAGAAGGAGAGAGGGAGAGAGGGAGGAGAGAGGGAGAGAGGGAGAGGGGGGAGAGAGATGGGGTGGAGGAGAGGAGGAGGAGAAGAGGGGAAGGAGAAGGGGAGAAGAGGAGGGGGAGAAGAGGAGGGGGAGAAGAGGGGGAGAGGGAGAAAAGGGGGAGAGGGAGAGGAGGGGAGAGGGAGAAAAGGAGGAGAGAGAGAGAAGGAGGAGAGGGGTAGAAGGAGGAGAGGGAGAGAAGGAGGAGAGGGAAAAGAGGATAGGGGGAGAAGGAGAGGAAGAGGGTGAGGGAGAGGGAGAGGGAAGAGAGGGAGAGGGAAGAGAGGGAGAGGGAAGAGAGGGAGAGGGAGGAGGACAAAGTAGAAAGGAGAGGGGAGAGGGGAGTGGGTGAGAGAGAAAGTGTTTACTCGGTTTCAATTAAAGAGAACATATTTCAGCTTTATGACTTCATAGTTTATGATTTTTCACTTTCTGCCTAAAGAATAATCCATAGAACACCCTATGGATAAGGTTCAGCACTGTACTGAGAAGCACAAAGGAAGCGTTGACTAGGTAAAGAACATTAACTTATGCAAAAAAAGCATTTCTATGTTTGCATTTATCAGTTGTGGCTAAATTATTTTTTTAAATCCTGCTATATTGCCAGTTATATTGTGTGTGGGGGGGGAGGGTGCACCTGTTATACATTAAAATCCATAATCCCCGGTGAGCTTGTCTGCTCACGCACATGCAGGTGCCTTCCTCTATTATGCACCACCTGTTTTCTGTTTGTTTTTGGCTTGAGCAACGGTCTCTCACTGAACCCTGAGCTCACCATGTTAAGGCTAGATGGGTTGTCCAGGATCTGCCTGTCTCTGCATCCCCAGCTCTGGGGTTACAGACATTCATTGTGTAACAGGCTTTTACTTGGATGTTGGGGTTCTGAACTCAGGACCCTATACATGCACAGCAAGTGCCTTTATTCCACCTTTCTAGTGCTGTGATAAGTCTTTAGTCTTGTTGTACAACACTCAATTTCATCTTGAGGAATGAGGTCAGTGAAACACATTTTGAGGAAAAGTAAAAAGAAATTTGTCTTCAGACGCTTAACTACCATGATTGAAATGCTGCAGTTGTGTAAGAATAGGTAGGTCATTGACAGAAGAACAGGTCAGAATGGTCACCCTGGAGGGGACAACAGAAAAGTCACCCCAGCAAGGGTCGACATTTCACACACATCAATTTGATTCATTCCAAAGACTCTACAACCCAGCCATTCATTCATGACTGGTCCCCAGAGCATTTTCTTTTACTAATTGCCATAGAAACTTTAGAATTCCATACCACCCTGAGGCCCCACTGTTATAGTAGGCACCTCTCGTCTTACTTCTTTCTGATGGGAGTTGCTTCCTAAGGTCTCCATCTCCCTCTTCTTTGGTGAACAACTGTGAAGAGTCAGGTCCACACCGATGCTAGAGCTCTGAGCAGGCAAGTCCCGGTTACCCTTCTTTACCATAAAGAACTTAGTGTTGTTGTTAGCATAAACAAAAATAAAAAGTTAACTATAGGAAGGAGAAATGTTTTCAGAAGTTTGATAAAAGGGCTCAAAATATAATATTAACATTGGGATTTCTTATACAAACTTGATGAACTCATTGAATTATGATCTGACTTTATTCTCTAGATTTTTCTCAGGGGAAAAAAACTTATTCATGTTAATTCTTTGCTCCTCACATGTTATATGTTATATACTTGTGAGGTTGTTTTAAGTATTAAAAAGATCATATAGATAAAGTATATTGCAGAGTGCCTGAGGTGCAAAAAGTTTTCATAACATCTGATTGATCATATTATTATTTTAAACACTGACTTAGTCTAGAGTTTTTAATAAGTAGTGGATGTTTTTAACATTATTACCTATTTTTTACATTTTCTTATTTTATTTTATGTGTATGATTGTTTTGCCTTGATGCATGTATATTCACCTAGTGCATGAAGTGCCCAGGGAGCTCAGAAGAGGGAACAGGATTTCCTGGAACTGGAGTTACAGATCATTATGAACCACTATGTGAGTGCTGGGAACAAACCCTGGGTCCTCTATGAGAGCAACAAGTAGTTATCTTTTTTCTATATTTCAATCAGTATCATTTGTTAGATACAAGTAGTTTAATCCAAAGGAAATGCATGATTAATTACAGAACCATCTCTTTAGTCCCAACATCATTACTTTCTAAAGGTTGAACTGTCATAGAAAAAAATGTCAACGAAGTCTTGAATAAGGTCCAGGTAAAGAAAGGCAAATGATTAAGTGCCAGGCATTTAGGCTAGACACCTCATATACAACTGTAATGTTAGATATTTCAATCACTATATAAAATATTTCTTATTTTAGTTTTTATGTGATGCAGGAACTGATGCATAGACAGACTAAGGGGTTTTGTAATCATACAACTACCAATGTAATACTTATTTCTTAAGGAGTTCCAGTGAACACCAAAAATATATCTTAAGATTACTTTGAATAGTATTAAGTACCAACAGCACTTTAACTACTTTTATGATTACTTTATATTTAATAAAATATTAAGATATTTTTGATATTAAGTGATTTCTCTCCTTTTATGCTTTCTAGAGTTAGTGTACAATCTAACCTTGATTACTGAATTGACTTTTATTCTGTCTTATCTATTTTTTCTGTTATCAAGAAACTACAAACAAATGATATTTATGGAGAAGTGATCTGAGTGACAAATACATGGTCTAACAGAACAGAATTATTTGTGATAGAAATAAGCTGTCAGTAAAGAGGCAAGGGTTTGGAATCCAACTTAGTTTCATGTTAGAATCAACTTAATTTGTGTAGACATTCTACTTATTTTTCAGATCTGGAAAACATTTCTTTTTTTTTTTTTCATTTGACTTTTACTTTTATAACTTTATAATTAATTAATTAATTAATTAACATCTCAAATGTTACCACCCTGGTCCCCCCTTGCAGAGTTCTCTCATCCCCACTTCCCTTTTCCTTTGAGAGAGTGCCTTCCTATCCTTCTTCCCTGAGGCTTCAAGTCTCTATAGAATTAGGTACATTCTCTCCCACTGAGGCCTGAAGGCAGTCCTCTACTACATATGTGCCTGGGGACTTGACTAGCCTGTATATGCTCTTTGGTTGGTGGCTTCTTTCTGGGAGCTCCCAAGGGTCCTGGTTAGTTGACACTCTTAGTCTTCCTATGGGGTTGCCCTCCCCTTCAGATCTTTCCTTCCGTAACTCCTGGGAGCTTCCTTCATCTCAGGTCTCTGGGACATTCTAGAGGTTCCCCCTACTGCCTAACCCCCAGCAGCTACATATTTCCATTTATTCTCCTGACTCTTTGGGCCTCTCTTCTATTCCCCCACACACACCTGATTCTGCCTTCTTTTTCCCTCCCACTCCTCTTTCACACCCAGATCCCTTCCTCCCTCTGTCTCACGTGATTATTTCGTTCCTTCATCTAAGTAGGATTTAAGCATCCTCACTTGGCCCTTCCTTCTTATTTAACTTCTTAGGGTCTGTGGGGTGTATCATGGGTATTCTGTACTTTTTTTGACTAATAGCCACTGAGTGAGTACATGCCATGTATGTCCTTTTGGATCTGGATTACCTCACTCAGGATATTTTCTAGTTCCATCATTTGCCTAAAAAATTCATGATATCCTGTTTTTAATAGTTGAATAGTATTCCATTGTATAAATGAACCATATTTTCTGTATTCATTCTTGCACTGAGGGATATCTGCTTTGCTTCCAGTTTCTGGTTATTATGAATAAGGCTGTTATGAACATAATTGAGCACATGTCCATGTGATATGGTAGAACATCTTTTGGGTATATGCCAAGGAGTGGTATAGATGGGTCTTCAGATAGAACAATTTCCAGTTTTCTGAGGAACTGCCAGATTGATTTCCAAAGTGGTTGGACAAGTTTACACTCTCACCAGTAATGGAGTTTTCCCCTTTCTTCACATTCTTGCTAGCATGTGCTGTTGCTTGAGTTTTTGATCTTAGCCATTCTTATTAGTATAACGTGAGATCTCAGGATTGTTTTTATTTACATTTCCCTGATGACTAAAGATATCAAACATTTATTTAAGTGCTTCTCAGCCATTTGAGATTCCTTTGTTGAGAATTCTCTGTTTAGCTCTGTATCCCATTTTTTAAATGGGTTATTTGATTTTTGGGTTCTAACTTCTGATTTCTTTATATATTTTCTAGATATTGGGTTCACGAAGATCTTCTCCCAATCTGTAGGCTGTCACTTTGTCCTATTGACAATGTTCTTTGCCTTACAGAAGCTGTTCTGTTTCTCTGTTCAGAAAATTTTCTGCTGTGCCAGTGCACTCAAGGCTATTTCCCACTTTCTCTTCTATAAGATTTAGTGAGTGTATCTGGTTTTGTTTGGACTTGAGCTTTGTTCAGGGTTATAAATATGAATCAATTTGCATTCTTCTACATTCAGGGTAACAGTTTGACTGGCATATATATATATATATATATATATATATATATATGTATGTATATATTGCAGATGCTTTTTTTTCCCAGTATATGGTTTTGGCTTCATTGTCAAAAATCAAGTATCCATAAGTATGTGGGTTTATTTCTGGGTCTTTGATTCTATTCCATTGGTCAACATGTTTGTCTCTGTACCAATAGTATGCAGTTTTTACACTGTAGCTCTGTAGTACAGCTTGAGGTCAGAGAGGTTGATTCCTCCCAAAGTTCTTTTACTGTTCAGAATTGTTTGGGCTATCCTGGATTTTTTTGGTTTTCCATATGAAGTTGAGAATTGCTCTTTCAATTTCTGTAAAAAAAATGTGTTAGAATTTTGATGGGAGTTGAATTGAATCTATAGATTGGTTGCTTTTTATTGTGTTAATCATACCAATCCATGAGCACAGGGGATCTTTTCATTTCTGAAGTCTTCTTCAATTTCTTTTCTTTAGGGATTTGACATTCTTGTCCTACATGTCTTACACTTGCTTGATTAGAGATACACCAAGATATTTTATATAATTTGTGGCTGTTGTGAGGGTATTGTTTCCTTAATTTCTTCCTCAGTCCATTTATCATTTGTATAAAGGAGGGCTACTGATTTCCTTAAGTTAATTTTATATCCAGCCACTTTGCTGAAGTTGTTTATCAACTGCAGGAGTTCTTTGGTAGAATTTTGGGGGTTGCTTATGTATACTATCATATTGTCCACAAATAGTGATTACTTGAATCCCTCTATTCTAATTTGTATCCCCTTGATCTCCTTTTGTTGTCTTATTGCTTTATCTAGAACTTCAAGTACTATATTGAACAGATAGGGAAATAGTGGGCATCGTTGTCCTGTCCCTGATTTTAGTTGGATTGCTTCAATTTTTAGTATAAAATTTAATTGCATTGGTTTGTTGTATATTGCTTTCATTTTGTTTAAGTATATGCCTTGAATCCCTGATCTCGCCAAGATGTTTAACATGAAGAGGTATTGGATTTTGTCAAAGGCTTTTTCAGCATCTAATAAGATGGTCATGTGCTTTTTTTTCTTTGAGTTTGTTTATATAGTGAATTGCATTGACAGATTTTCATATATTGAACCATTCCTGCATCCCTGGGATGAAACCTACTTGATCATGGTGAATGATCTTTTTGATGTGTTCTTGAATTATGTTTACAAGATTTTTTTGAGTATGTTTGCCTCATAAGTAAAATTGGTCTAAAATTTTCTTTCTTTGTTAGGTCTTTGTGTGGTTTAGGTATCAGAGTGGCTGTGAGCTCATAGAATAAATTAGCTATTGTTCCTTCTGTTTCTCTTTTGTGGAATAATTTGAGGAGTATTGGTATTAGCTCTTCTTTGAAAGTCTGGCTCTGATGATCTTTTGAATTTCCTCAGTTTCTGTTGTTATGTCTCCCTTTTCCAGTTCTCATTTTATTACTTTGGATACTGTCTCTGTGCCCTCTGGTTAGTCTGGCTAAGGGTTTATCTATCTTCTTGTTTTCTCAAAGAACCAGCTCCTAGTTTTGTTTATACTTTGTATATAGTTCTTTTTGTTCCTTCTTGGTTGATTTCAGCCCTGAGTTTGATGATTTCCTGCTGTCTACTCCTCTTGGGTGTATTTGCTTCTTTTTTTTCTAGAGCTTTCAGGTCTTCTGTCAAGTTGCTAGTGTATGCTCTGCTCCACTGTGTTTATAGCTGCCTTACTTATAATAACCAGAAGCTGGAAAGAACCCAGATATTCTTCAACAGAGGAATAGATACAGAAAATGTGGTACATTTACACAATTGAGTACTACTCAGCTATTAAAAACAATGACTTCATGAAATTCTTAGGCAAATGGATGGAACTAGAAAATATCCTGAGTGAGATAACCCAATCACAAAAGAACACACATGGTATGCACTCACTGATAAATGGATATTAGCCCAAAAGCTCATAATACCCAAGATACAACTCACAGACCACATAAAGTTCATGAAGAAGGAAGACCAAAGTGTGGGTACTGTGGTCCTTCTTAGAAGAAGTAACAAAATACTCACAGAAGAAAATATGGAGACAAAGTGTGTGGGACTGAACCTGAAGGAGGGGCCATCCGGAAAGTGCTCCATCTGGGTATCCATCCCATGTGCAGTCGCCAAAGGCAGATGCTGATGTGGATGCCAGAAGTGTATGCTTACAGGAGTCTGATATAGCTGTCTCCTTTAGAGGTCTGCCAGAGCCTGACATACAGAGGCCAATGCTCACAGCTAACCATTGAACTGATCATGGAGTTCTCAATAGAGAAGTTAGAGAGAAGACTGAAGGAGCAGAAGGGTTTGTGGCCCCATGGAGAGAGCAACAATATCAACTAACCAGAGCTCCCAGGGTCTAAACCACCAGCCTGGGAGCACATAGGGAGGGCCCCAGCTATATATATTATGTATAGGGGAGGATTGTCTTGTAGGGCATAGGTGGGAGAGGAAGTCCTTGGTCCCTGGAAGTCTGGATGCCCCAGTGTGGGGAAATTTGAGGGCGGGGAAGTTGGAGTGGGTGGGGTAGGTGGGGGAACAACCCATAGAAGCAGGAGGAGGGGGGATAGAAGAGGGGTGGAGGTGAAATGGGGAAAAAGGATTACATCTGAAGTGTAAAAAAATATCCAATTAAAAGTTAATTAAAAATAACTCAGGAAAAAGAGAGAGAGAGAGAGAGAGAGAGAGAGAGAGAGAGAGAGAGAGAGAGAAAGTCAGTCTGAGTCTAGTAGAATTCTACTCTAAAACCATCTGGCCCTGGGCTTTTTTCTTTCTTTTTTTTGGGGGGGGGGGAGATTTTTAATGACTACTTCTATTTCTTAGAGGTTAAAGGACAGTTTAGATAATTTACCTGATTTTTTTTTAACTTTGATATACGGTATTTGTGTAGAAAAATCATCCATTTTGTTTAGATTTTCCAGTTTTGTTGAGTATAGGCTTTTGTAGTAATGATTTTTTAAATGTCCTCAGTTTCTTTTATGTCTCTATTTTCATTTCTGATTTTTAAAATTTGGATACTGTCTCTGTGCCTTTTAGTTAGTTTGGATAAGGGTTTGTATATTTTGTTGATTTTCTCAAGAACTAGCTCTTGGTTTTGTTGATTCTTTGTATTGTTTGAAATTGTTTGATTTCAGCCCAGAGTTTGACCATTTCCTGCAGTCTACTTCTCTTGCGTGTGTTTGCTTCTTTTGTTTTAGAACTTTCACGTGTGTTGTTAAGTTGCTAATATAGGATCTCTCCAATTTCATTATGAAGGCACTTAGTGCTATAAATTTTTCTCAACACTACTTTTCTTGTGTTCTTATGAGTTTAGGTATGTTATGCCTTCATTTTCATTGAATTCTAGACGGTCTTTAATTTATTTTTTTCATTCTTCCCTGACCAAGTTGTCACTGAGTAGAGAGCTGTTCAGTTTCCATAAGTTATGTCCCCTTTCTGTGTTTCTGTTGTGGTGTCCACTCTTAGTATATAGGTATCTATTAAATCCACTTGATTCATCACTTCTGTTAGTTTTACTGTGTCTCTGTTTAGTTTCCATTGGTGAGAGTTGAGTGTTAAAGTCCCCCACTATTATTGTGTGTGTTCAATGTGTGTTCTGTGCTTTAGAAAAGTATCTTTTATAAATGTGGGTGCCCTTGCATTTGAGGCATAGATGTTGAGACTTCATCTTGATTAATTTTTCCTTTGATGATTATGAAGTGTCCTTCCCCATCTCTTTTGATTACTCTTGGTTGAAAGTCTATTTTCTAGGATATTATAATGGCTACTCAAATTTGTTGGTTGGGACTGTTTGCATGAAAAACTTTTTTCCAGCCCTTTAGTCTAAGGTAGTGTCTATCTTTGTTGCTGATGTGCTGTGTGTTTCTAGTATGCAGCAGAATGATGGATTCAGTCTGTTAGCCTGTGTCTTTTTATTGGGGAATTGAGTCCACTGATGTTGAGAGATACTGATGGCCAATGATTTTTAGTTCCTGTTACTTTGTAGAGATCATACTGTGTGTGAGTGTGCATGCATACACACATTTCTCTTCTTTTAGGTTTGTTGTGAGATGATTAATTTCTTGTGCATCCTTTGGTATAGTTACCCTCCTTGTATTGGAGTTTTCCTTCTAGTATCCTCTGTAGGACTGGATTAGTAGAAAGATATTGTTTAAGTTTGGTTTTTCCATCTATGATGATTGAGAGGTTTTTTGTGTATAGTAGTCTGAGCTGGCATCTCTGGTCTCTTAGGGTCTGCAAGACATTTGCCCAGGATCTTCTAGCTTTTAAAGTTTCTGTTGGGAAGTCAGATGTAATTCTGATAGGTCTGCCTTAATATGTTACTTGGCATTTTTTCCTTACAGCTTTTAATATTGTTTCTTTGTTCTGTACATTTAGTGTTTTTATTATTTTGTGGTGGGAGGATTTTTGGTTTTGGTCCTGTCTTTCTTTAGGTTTGGGAAGTTTTCTCCCATGATTTTGTTGAAGGTGTTTTCTGGCTCTTTGAACTTGGAATTCTCACCTTCTTCTCTTTCTATAATTCTCAGGTTTGTTCTTTTCATCGTATCCCAAATTTCCTGGATTTTTGGGGGGTTAGAAACTTTTTATACTTGGCATTTTCTTTAACCGATGTATCAATATCTTCCATGGTATCTTCTATATCTGAGATTCTTTCTCTTCCATCTATTGTATTGTGTTGGGGAGGCTTGCCTCTGTAGTTCCTATTCTCTTTCCTAGGTTTTCCATCTCCTAGGTTGCCCTTATTTGTGATTCTTTACTGTTTCTGTTTCCTTTTTTTAGGTCTTGGACCATTTTGTTCATTTCCCTCCTGTGTTTGATTATATTTTCTGGTGCTTCCTTAAAGGATTTATTTGTTTCCTCTTTAAGGGCTTCTACCTGTTTGTCTGTGTTTTTCTGTATATCTTTCAGGGAATTATTTATACACTCTATGAAGGCTTCAATCATCTTTATGAGATAGGATTTAAGTTCAGAATCTTGCTCTTCAGGTATGTTGGTGTATTCAGGGTTTGATGTAGTATGAGAGCTGGGTTTGAATGATGTCAAATTGCATTGGCTTCTGCTGATTATGTTCTTGTGCTTGCATTTTCCATCTGGTTGTTTCTGGTGTTAATTGACCTAGATGTCTTGGATTGGAACAGGCCTTCCCTGAGGTATGTGGAGCCATGTGTCTTGGGTTAGAACAGGTTTACTGAGAAGCAGTTGGTGCTGTGTTTTTGGTTTGATCAGGCTTCCTATGACCTTGTTTAGAGCAGGCCTCCTCTGTCCCTGGCTAGAGCAGTCCTCCTGGGAGACAGGTAAGGCTGTGATGTGGGGGAGAGGCATGTCAATCTGCCAAGGGTGCAGTTGGAAGTGTGGATCAGAAGAATGATCCAGAACATTTCTAAGCCAGTGGTTCTCAAGCTTCCTAATGCTGAGACCCTTTAGTATAGTTCCTCATGCTGTGATGATTCCCAACCATAAAATTATTTTTGTTGCTACTTTATAATTGTAATTTTGATGTTGTTATGAATTGTAATATAGATATCTTATATACAGGATATCTGATATGTGACCCCTGTGAAAGGGTTGTTCTACACACCAAAGGGTCATGACCCACTGGTTGGGAACTACTGTTCTATGGCTAGTGCTCAGTATTACATATCCACAACATTAAAAGTAAATAAACAAAACCATCCAGCATATGATTAAAATTTTCTTTTTTTCCCAACAGAGGAAAATATTTTCTCAATTGAGATTTATTTAGAAAGTTATGTATTCCAGAATCACATGCTTTTTGTGGGCTTCCCTGTTTTGAGTTCATGGATTTCCTTCAGATAAACTACTTGTATCTAATGAATGAAATTGAAATATAGAAGAAAGATAGTTATAATTATTCATTCTTTTGTGTTACTTCTTTATAGAGCTAACAATGTCATTCTATTAATAGTTTTATAACTATAAAACAAGCCAGAGAGAGAGAGAGAGAGAGAGAGAGAGAGAGAGAGAGAGAGAGCAAATAATCATGCATAAACAAGATAATTAAATGGGAAGTTCACAACCAAAGAACATCAAAACATGGGAGATCTTGTAAGAAAAGTTGAGCTCCTCAAGAGAAAGACTTCTATCTGGGGAGGCACTTTTTAGCTTGGATTTTGAGGGATTGAGAGGTCTCAAGTGCATGACATTTGGAAGGAGTATCTAGAGCTTACAGGAATCCCTAGACACCTACTGCCCCTACACAAGGCAGCAAGGCTGAGTCGACACTTGGAAAGCTGTAGGAGTAACACAGGAAAATGACCTCAATGGAAAGATAGTCTCCAAGTGTATAACTAGGTGGCCTATCTCTGAAGCAACAGATCATAACAATGCAGAATTAAACTAAAATTGTTCAAGTGCATTGAGCCAGTATAAAACAGACTGATATCAAGATGAAGACAGAGGGCAGATTTAGACAGGGTGGAGGGTTAGCAGGACCACACTGTGAGAGTTCTCTCACATAATGCTTGTATGACTTAATTTTTCTCCATCTTTTATCTGTTCGCATTGCTTGTATGATTACAAAGACACAACTGAAGATGACCAAGGGACTCAAAAATGTGGAAGGGGTCAGAACCAATAGATTGTGGGGTTTTGGAAGAAACACAGGAGCAAGCTGCAGTCTCTGTTAGCTTTCTGAGAAGTTATGGATTCTATCTATAGATATCACCCTCAGTGAGTGCAATTTAACATTTAGAAAATAGTTTCTCAGGAATATTTTCTTTGGTATTTCATATCTTATTAGCATTTAGTAGGGCATTTATTTATGTCTTTTGCACTATCTATCCCCATTTTTGTTTAACACTTATGTCTGACATATCTCACAGGCCACTAACTTGCATCTATACTTAACACTTGTTTCTCCCATGTCTCACGAAGGCACTTTCATACTTACTATTTATACTTGATATTTCTAATGAGTGTTTTCAGGTCTATTTGTTCTCCCTGTTTTTACAATAAGAATAGAATCCCCTCAGATATTATAGCCAACATACCTTAGAAAGATAAAGATATGAACAAAGACCATTCAGATGTTAGCTTGCTGTGTGTAGTGGAGATTAGTTCTAGAGTGTGTTAAGCAAGGGGGCCTGGCAAGAGGTAGCAAGGCGATCCTCTTCCCTAGGGTTCTTCCCACATATCCTATTGTCTCCAATGTTTGTGGATTGTTCCAACTAGTTTTTAGGGGTGATTTATAAGTGGTCACTGAAAGAAGCCCTACACACAGCTGCATGCTTTAAAAGCATCCTTACTGTAAACTGTATCATGGTGTTTATTCTTCTACCATTACATCTTCCCCAGGACTGATAAATTATTTACTTAATGTTGACAAGGCTAAACTAGAAAAACACACTAAAATTTAGATACTCAGAGGACCAAAGAAGGGTAATACACAGAATTTTTTTCCAGGCAGATGGTTCCTGAATCTTTCCAAGGTAGAATTAAGAGTCTCAATAATTTTGATTGTAAGTAATATAAAATTGAGATTCATAATGCTTCGTGTCCTATAATCCCTGTTGGAACCAACATACAGTTGGTTCTTGATGTTCAGTGTTGTTAAATTCCAGCTGAACTCGACTTAGCTGAGTTCTGTAACAAGAGAAAAATCCCCACTCTTACTTACAGTATAAGACTTTATTCTTTGTTTTTCATCTTGGATCATGGAAATCACCGAAGTTTTACCACTGTGACTCGAGACACTGATTGGGAGGTTGAAATAGCTCTGATCCAACATTGGGTAAGTTCTGCTTTCCCAGGCGACCACTCTAGTATGTCCACACATTACAAACATGTTTTAAAAGGAGCTACTTAGAAATTTGAAGTTCTATATCCAGGTAACTTAATAATCATCTGGAGACTGTTACTAAAGCAAAACCCCAAAGTATAGGTGACAGGACACTTCCTAAGCACTACCAGCTCCACCGCAGGAAAGCCCCACTGTGCCAAAGCTGTCCTGTTTAGGCTTGCATATTGTTTTAATTCTCAGAGCTTGCTTGACCAAGGTGCTTTTTATTTTTTAAGTTTTAATGAAAACCAGCTTGCTGTGCTTTAAGAGGATCTTCTTGACAAGCCTGAGGAGGAAATTTACAAAATGACTTTTAAACAAATTTTGGGTTATATCTTGCTATTAAAAAAGAAATTCGTTGTGTAAAAAAAAATGGTAAATTAATATTAACGTATTTATGTGACCAGTCATTTTAGTACTTGACTGAATGCCACTTGCCCAAGGATAGACATAATGAATATAGTTTTGGAGCAGAGGGCTACAAAGGAGTGGACTCAACACAACATTAAATTATTTGGAACACTGAAAATAACTGAAATTCAGAGATAACAAATAGATTTTATTTTATATCTTGCTTATGCCTAACAAGGAGTCCGAGGAAAGATGCTGCAGACTATTTTTAATAAATAAATATAGCATTTTGCCTTATTCCTAATTACATATTTTTTATTTAGGATTTTTGAAGGAACAGGAGATTCTTTTTATGTTCACAGTTAAACAGAAAGAAAAGAAATGATTTCAGTGTTCTAGAAATGTCCCTAGACCAGGAAGGGTGGGAGGAGGCTCCTCCATGATAATAAAAACAATGTGACTGGAATCTCCTCACAGCTGCAGAAAGCTATCCCTTGTACTTTGCTAGGAGAAAATGCCACCGTGGCCCCAAATATTCTACCTAGCCTCCCAAGTTCTTCCCTTCCTCTCCTGGTTTGATTGTTTTTTTAATCCACTCTCTAGCAATTTCTTCCTTCATGATATGACTTCTTACAACTAAAAAGTGGATTAGAAGATCATTTATGTCCAAAATATTGGCCTATGGAGATGAGACGAGATCCTTAGAGGAAACGGAAGTAAAACTGCTTCTGAAACAGAGAGAGTCTCCCCAGGAAGTGAGTGGAACAAAACTTTGCAAGTCAGAGGAGAAGCATCGGCCAAAGGAATAGAACAGAACGTGGTTTATGGTTTACTATACTTCCTCCCAAATATGGCTAAAAATGGAAAGTAAAATTTTGCTATGGAGGAGTTTCAAAATAGGTGGGTGGGTAGAGTTTAAAACAAAACAACCACAGAAAATCCCAATGAATGCAAGTCACCACATCAAAAGCCCCAAACACAATCAGAATACTATCCAGTGAGTACATTCAGTAATGGAATTTAATAAAATTATTTGTCCTGAAAGAGTTCTCAGTAAATTGGGAACAGAAGGGAATTTCCTCAACTCACCATAGGAAATTTGTGAAGAGCTTACAACTAATAACTTAATGGTCAAAGTCTGATGCCTTCATCTTGGCGATAAAGACAGTGAGATGTTTGTATTGCTTCATTTCAGCACTGTCCTGGCTTCCTTAACCACAGGTGATACTTGTTTACATGCTCAAAACAAAACCACAGCAACAATAACAAATGAGAGCAGGAGATCGAGAGCTAGAGAAAGCAAAGGAAAGTTTCAGTTTTGAGTTGGAATGTAGAAAAAATGGTCATGGTTAGCAGTGAAGACTCACAAGCTGTAGCACTGGAGAGGGACTCCTTGGAGGTGTAAGTGCATTGTCTTATGAAGGAGGTAATTATTACACCTACATCCTTAGCGTGTTTTAAGGTGAATCAGGACTCCTGTGGGATGGTCCCTTGGAGAGGTGACTGATAGACCCATTTGCATTACCTCTTAAGGGAGGAGATAATAGTATCTAACATTCTACTCTTTGGAGGATGTGGTGGTTTAAGTGAGAATGGCCCAAATAGGCTCAGGCGGTGGCACTATTGGGAGGTGGAGCCTTTTTGGATGAAGTATTTCACTGGGGTTTCAGAAACTCAAGGCAGGTTCAGTGTCGCTTTCATTTCCCGCTGCCTGCAGATCCAGATTTAGACATCTCACCTATCTCTCTAGCACCATGTCTGCCTGCATATCACAATGCGTCCTGCCATGATGATAATAGACCAATCCTCTGAACTGTAAATCTGCCCCAATTAATTGTTTTTCCTTATAACAGTTGTTATGATCATGGTGTCTCTTTACAGCAATAGAAACCCTAACTAAGACAGAGAAGATCAGAATGTTCTGTCTCCACCAGGGCTAGTGGTAAACCTCAGGTTCTGAAGGGAAGTACGTTTCTCTAATGGCGTTCTCCAGTAACTTCACTTTTTATAAAGCATCTTAGTTCTAGGAGAGTGAATTGTGAATCTTCCCTTTCTAAGGGATTTAAACTCAAAGATGAGGCAAGGGTCCACACTCAGTGGTAATAGTTCATGTGACCTAACAAAAATACTTGACAAAACCAACTTAAAGGAAGAAGTCTATTTTGTCTCAGTCTATTGTGATGTGGACAGTATTGGTGGGAGGTGTATAGGCAGTTGGTCATATTGTCCCTGGTTAGGAAAAAAGTAAGTGCTGGTGTAGAGCTTGCCCTCTCTTCTTTATTTAGTTTAGGGGTCCATCACATGGGATGATGTTGTGCATACTCAAGGGAGGTCTTCCCTCCTCAGTTAAATCTTCCTAGAGATACCCTCATAGACACACTCAGAAGACTATTCCCATTGTAATTGTAAATCCAGTCATAATTGACAATGATTTATTTGTACAGTTTCAGAAAAGAATATTTTGTGTGTTGTCTCTTACTGCACAGTAATCTAACCATAAAAGTTAGTGGCACAGAATAACTGTAACTGCAAGCATTTGTTATCTAATAGTATTTATAGCTCAGAAACAGCTAAGTTGAGTAGTCTTGGTTTCCGGTTGAAGATGGAGTCAAGATGTTGGACAAGGCTGAAGACTGAACTGTAAGCTGGCACTGAAGATGTTTTTTCCAACTGTTCACTCACATGCCCAGACAAGCCAGTATTGGCTAATGTCAGGGGGCCTGCATTCTTCATCTTGTGGCTCTCCCTAAGGGGTTTTGAGAATGTCTTCCTAACATGGCAGCTGGTTTCCTTCAAAATGAGCAAGTCAAGAGACATTAAAGAGATAACATTAATGGTTTTATAACTTAATTTCAGAAATTTTCTATGGTGTCCTAATAGTTACAACATAGGATCATGAACATCAGTATCTTGGGGTCATTTGGGGTTCATCTCGGAGGCTAGCCACAGAGGTATCAAAAAATACCTAAAAGGACCTCAATGTCTTAGCTGAATGTACCCTTTAGAATTTTTTTCTATATACACAGAAGTCAGTGCTTGATGTCAGCTGTTTTCCTCAGTTCTATCCATCTTATTTTTTGAGGTAGGGTTTCTCACAGAACCTGAAGCTTACTGATCTGATTAGACTTGTTGGCCAGAAAGCCCCAGGGACCCTCCCAATTCTAACTGGGGTCCCAGATGCACTGTAACATGCCTGGCTTTTTACAAGGTTGCTGGGGATACAAAGAACTCAAGTCCTTACTCTTACATGGCAAGCACTTTACTGACGAGCCACCCCCACAGCCTTAGGGTGGCTTTTAAAACCCTGACAGTACAAAGCCTCCTTAAGAATGCCAAGCAACTGGGAGAGTCTTATTTTGTTGTGGAAAATGACACAGCCATTTGCAACAAGCTAGGTCATGTCTAACAATGATGTTTATGCTTACTGCCTGCCCTATAATCCTATTCCTAGGCATTTAAATAAGACACACAGAAACACACCTTCGTACAAAGAGCTGTATATGACTGTGGATGGCAATTTCATCACAGTCACCCAGGCAGAAGTACATCAAAGGTATTATGTACAGCCAATGAGATAATTTGGCTGGCAAGCCTCACGACCTGAGTTTAATTCCCAGGATCCACAGAGTAGAAGAGAACTGGCCTTTCCAAGTTCTTCTCTTTCCTCCATGCATGCCCCTAAAACCCCTCTTTCTGTCCCTTTAAATAAATATTTTTTAAAATGTAGCAAATCAAAACAAGATATTAACCAAAAGTAGAAAAATCAAACTATGGTGGGGTTTTGGCAAACAATAAATACAAAAGTGTATACATACATGGTCACAGTTAAATTTCAAAATCATTACGCTAAGTGAAGAAAAAAAAAAAGCCAATGTAATGGGCCACACAGGACACAATTCCATATTTACTACACCCTGCAAAGGAGGATATAGGAATCACTGTGGTTCTTAGGGGTTAAGAACAAGTAGAAAGAGAGGATTGACTACAAAGGTCTTGAGAAACTCTTGGGGCTCTTGGAAATATGTGCTGCTCAAGCAAGAGTTTTACTAACATACACATACTTTATCTACAATCTGTCACATTATACTCCTGAAGTTCGTGATTCTTTTCCCTCTAAATTACTCCCATGAACCTGAGTTCGAGGAAAGCAAATACAATTTAAATAACACAACAGATTTGGTATTTTATTGTTTTGTGAGAAACCTACATTTTTAATACTAGGTGAGATACTATTTTTAAGGGAAATTATAATAAGAAAGTTATTGTTCTTCACAGAAACAGAACCTGTGGCATTTGATTTTTTAACTCAGTTGCTTAAAATGCTACTTACTTAACTAACGTGGAGACCTGGCGAGTCAAAATTCTGGGGGAACAGAGATGTAACCAAGTCCAGTGGAAGTTGGACAGAAACAGGATAAGCCAGCCTTGCAGAAAGTAGTATATTAAGAATATTTAGTGTCTCTGTGAGATCACATTTTTGATCTGGTCAGGCTTTCAACTCACTGGATTAGGCTAAATCACATTAAGGAGAACAAACTGCTTTACTGAAAGTCCACAGTTTCAAATATAGCCTCATCTGAAAGCACCTTTTCTAAAATATCCACAATAATCTTTGGTCAGAGATAACAGTGCTGTGGTTGCCGTCTGATTAACCAGCACAGGAGGGGATTAGTTGACTGGAAAAGGGGTTAAGGATCTTCTAAACCATCATAAATGTTCAGAATCTGATTTAGGATGGTACTGTCTTGGGTGCAAATGTTTCTCAAAACAAGTTGAGTGGTAAATTTCACATTTGCCTATTGTGATAAATTAATGATATATTCTTAATAAAACTCTAGAAGAGACTCTGGGAAGCTGTCTTAAGACTGATGTTACAGCTTACCTAGCATACAGAATGTATATGTGTGCATAAATATGCATATGCCTTTGTGTGTGTATGAGTACATGTATGTGCATAAGTTTGAGTATGTGTGTATGTGTATGCATGTATATGTGTGTCTGGTGGTGATAAGTGATGATGACTTTGCTTCTAATATTTTTATCCACTTGTCTCTCCTATGTTTTTGAGCCACCCACACCATTAGTCACCGCCACTTTTAAGAACCTATTTATTTTCTGCAGTTTTTTGGAAGTATGTGGGTTACCTCTATTCTGCTCTCACTAATTAGACCGTCATTACTCCTTTTGCCAAAATAGAGACAGAATATATGTTCAGCCTTAAATGACTAAGGAGGTAGGAAGGAATTTAAATGGCATCTTTATCTTTTATTAATGGAGGAAATAGAAAGGGGAGGCATATGCAGTTACTATTCTGGTTATCTCATTTTACCCAGAGTTCTACAGAACTTTCCAGATGGAATTCATGCCATTAGAGGGCAAAGCAATAATAGCTTTAAGCTTGCTAACAGTCTTTTCCTAGCTTACCCAAGGACAAACACATAGGATTAGGGTTATTTCAAATACTAAAAACATCATATTTGTCTTAAAACTTTAAAATGTGCAGTATAATAAAAAGAATATAAGAAATTATCAAGAGAGAAGTTACCAGTATGTGAAGAATCGATTTGTGAATCAAGGCAGATATTTTTGTATGCAAAGTAATCGCATTAAATTGAAATGTGCAAAACATAAATTCTAATGATATAGAAAATTTTTATTAAATTTTTGTGAACAAATTTTTTTTCAGATTTTTTTTGTTCAGGTAATAGAAGGCTGTGAGTCATGTCCAAATTATACCTGAGAATATTCTGATTATTGCTTCAAATTATACAGCAAGCTGTACAATGAGCATAGACATGTAATTAGACTTAGGAAGAACATGCTCAACTTTGTCCCATTTTGTTTTCCTGGGAGGAAACAGGATGCAGACATGATAGCCTTGCAATCTATTAGAAGTAATCTATGACCAAGACTTCTGGCATGAATCAGGCATAGGACTTTTCTGTATCCTAAATGTCAGGAATCCATTGATCCAGGAATTCATTGATCCATTTCAAGTTTGAGGTTGGTCTAGCTATCTCCTACTTTACACACAGAGAGCACAGATGTGGACTTCTAAAAGTAAATAATAATGAATCTATCTTCCCTTTTCTTTGTTGTTCTCTGTTTTCCTTACCCCCTCTCTATTTCTATGTCTCTCTGTCTCTGTTTCTGTCTCTCTCTCTCTCTGTCTCTCTCTTTCTCTCTGACCTAAGGGAGGGAGCTAAAATCTTAATGCCTTTTTATTCTGAAAATTTGCATGTGACAGGTGAAAATCTTCTCGACCTGGCACCTTGATAACTATGAGCAAAGCCCCAGGTCACACTGACAGGTAGATGCCAATGCTTACATCCTGTGTCTTCATTTATCTGCCCTATTCCTGATTCATTCAGTGACACAGAATGAATTTTTATGAAAACCTTCTGCTATTCCTAACCTTTCCTGAAGCATTAAATACTAATATGTATGAAAAATAATTAAGGGATATATTTTTCTCAAAAGAGAAACTTAGAGAAATGCTTGTTTCTTGGAAACTCATTATTTAAACAAACAAATTAATATATTATTGAAGTAGTATGGAGAAACTTTAGTTTACCACTTGTGTTAATCCAATATACTTGGTTGAACCTAATAATTAAAAGGGGCAGGGAGTATTTATGATAGTTTGAATGAAAATGCCCCTATAGGCTCATAGGGAATAGCATTATTTAAAAGGATTAGAACCAATGGCCTTGTTGGAGTAAGTGTGGTTTTTTTTGTTTTTGTTTTTGTTTTTCAAGACAGGGTTTCTCTGTATAGCCTTGGCTGTCCTGGAACTCACTCGGTAGACCAGGCTGGCCTCGAACTCAGAAATCAGCCTGCCTCCGCCTCCCAAGTGCTGGGATCAAAGGCGTGTGCCACCACTGCCCGGCTAGGTGTGGTCTTATTAGAGAAAGTATGTCACAGGGTAGGATGGGGGGGGGGGTTGGGGCTTCAAGGGCCCACACTATGCCCAGTCTCTTTCTCTTCCTGCCACCTGCAGATTCAGATATAGAACTCTCAGCTCCTTCTCCAGAACCATGTCTACCTGTACACCAATTCCTGTCCTGTCAATAATGGACTAAATCTCTGAACCTGTAAACCTGTTCCAACCAAATGTTTTACTTTATAACTGTTGCCATGGTCATGGTGTCTTTTCACAGCAATAGAAGCCCTAAGACAGTATCTAATATACAACAATCAGCAACTTTTAATTGATAATGTATAAAATGACATTCCTAGGCTGTTGTTCATTCCCCTGAAATATTCTCTGGGATTAAGCTATGTGGTAGCTCCTTTTCTAGTAGGTCCACCTAGATTTTTATCTACAGGAGGGTCCTCTCCACTCTAACTAATTGATAAACACTTGTAAGATAAGGTAGGTTTTTTTTCTCTAAAATAATCCATATCCTCAATTATGCTGGGACCTATTTTTATTTAATGATGTTAGAGAAATGGATACACAAAACACCATGACCAGAAAAGCCTAGCAGGGTAGGTACCTAGATTTCTATCTCAGAGTTAGAGTATCATGGAAAACTAGGTTGGACAGATTTATTTTTTTCCCATTTATATTTTCAATCAGACTATTCCCCCAATCCTTGTTCCCCTAGCACACATGAGCAGATTTTTGTAGCATAACTCTGCTCTCACTAAAATTAGGAAAAACTGCCTGTACCTTAGGGTCTGCTAGTGTCCATTCCCAGTCTTTTTGAGGGTGATTCTGATATGTTAATTGTCATTGAAACTGTAGAGAGCTCTTGAATGCACATTGCTGAACCCCATTTCCAGAGTTTCTAACTTAGAAAATTGAGGCTAGTGTGGTGGTTTAAGAAAGAATGGTTCCCATAGGCTCATATATTTGAATGTTTGGTATTATTATTGGCTTTCCTTGACAGGGATTAGGAAGTCTGGCCTTGTTGGAATAGGTGTGGCTTTGTTGGAGGAAGTATGTCAATGGATGTGGGCCAATGTTTTTGTCTCTGTCTAACCATCTCTGTCTCTCTCTTTTCTTGCTGTCTGCCAATCCAGATATAAGACCCTCAGCCACCTCTCTAGCACCATGTCTGCTGTTTGCCACCATGCTTCCTGCCATGAGGATTATAGACTAAAGCTCTGAAACTGTAATCCAGCCCCAATTAAATGTTTTCCTTTATAGGAGTTGCCATGGTTGCTGGGTGGTGACAGTACCCACCATTAATCCCAGGACTTCAGAGAGAGAGACCGAAGTGGATCTTTGAGTTTCAGGCCAGCCTGGTCTACAGGGTGAGTTCTAGGACAGCCAGGACTACAGAAAAAAACCTCTGTCTTAAAACACAACAAAAAGAGAAAAACAAAAGGTTGCCATTGTCATGGTGTCTCTCTAACAGTAATAGAATACTATCCAAGACAGCTAGATACCAGAAGTTTGCATTATCAACAGGTGACTTTCCCTTGATGCTACTTCTGGCTGGCCCAGGGGTTCATCTGTGAACACTAGAGACTCACAAATTATAATGAACTTAATATGGGGAAAAAAGAAAATGTATCAGCAAATTAAGTTTTTTTAAGTACATTATTCTTATTATTTTAGTGATGATTACAGTGAGTTTAGGATCATACCAATGTAGCACATAGTATGAAAAGCCCAATAAATAGTTTTCCTCTTTCCAGGCTGGTTTGAGGGCTTGTCTGAATAAGGCCCAAAGAGGTCTGAAGAGCACTGGCCCCAGTGCAGCATCTTCAGGGTGCTTCAGGGGACCCAGTGCAATACACAGGTGCATTTGTTTTTCTCATGCAGTGCATGCTGGCTTGCAAATATGACCTCAATATTTGAAACACATGTTGCCGCTCTTTCAATTAGATAATATTTCTATGAATCGTTGAAAGTGTGATCATTGACGTGGTTTAAAAATTTCCTGCTTTAGTTTGGTCTGGCCAAATATTTTGATAATGTGAGAATTTAGTCTACAAGTCAAGGATTGGCAAGAATAATGTGGTTTGTGAGACCAGTCTGGGAGTTTGATCCAGTTTGGACAGATGCCAGGAGTGACTATTGGCGCTGGCATTAGAGTTCTCTTGGAGAAACTCCTTTATCACCTAGACCAACTTGGTTCCCAAGCTTTCTTGACATTTTCTTTAGTACCCAATAGTTCTCTTTGTACTTGTTTGGATCTTTACTCTCTCTTGGAAAAACTCTTCACTCTTTATATGGATTCTAGCTTGTCACAGTTTTAAATGGCCATCCCCATATCATAATTCACCCAAATCTTCCCAATATAAAGTTTCTCTCTATTCTGGCTTTTTAAATTTTTGTTAAAAATGGACAATTCTTTCCCACTAAAACAACTGATTTTCTTTTTCTGAATACTGAGGTTAATGATGTTTTATATTTGATATCTTACCCTGTTTATTCTTTTCTCGATGAACATGATCAGAGCACAGTTTACCTTGTAAGCAGAGTTTTAGACTGGGAGTGACCCAGCTCACTCAGTAAAGTGCTTGTCCTGCAAACAAGAGGATCTGAGTTCAACTCCCAGAGACCACCTCAAGAAAAAGCTGGTGTGGTTGCATGCACTCATCACAGTGACAGGAAATGGACAGGCAGTTCCTGGAGGCTTGATGGCTTGCCTACTCAGTGAGTTCCAGGCGAGTGGAAGACCTTGTCTCAAAAGAAAGATTGATGACATCAGAGGAATGACATCTGAGATACCTGGTATTGCCCTCTAGTCTTTATGCATATGTGTACACGTGCTTTTTGGTATAAAATCTTCAGCATGACTACTTCCTAATCAGCAAAATTTGGCCTATCCTTGACACCAAATTCTTCATAACCTGGGAATGGTAGGTCATTGATCTTTTCTATGCTAGTGCATAGAAAATATAGTATCACTCTCTCTGCCTTATGGTCATGCTTTACCATTTTCTAGGTCTCCCTTGATTCTCCACTTATCCATGTTCACTCACTTTCTCTGCGAGGCTAGAACATTTTGTGTGGGTCTTCTGTTCTCTCTTAATGTGGCATATTAAGATACATAGCATTTCAGTTGCCCACTATTTCCATGTAGTATTTGTTCACACACATCAGTTCTTCTCCTTTATTAACTGCCTGTCTTCTGGAGTACAGGGACGAAGGAGCCTCTGATAGCTAAACTGGTTTATGATCCTCAAAATACATTTGGTCAGTCAATTGTGAAATGAAAAGTTGACCTGAGTGTGGTGGACACTGGCTTGGGCATTAATTAGCCCAATTATTGATACATTTTTATAAGTTCCTGAATCTCCATGGAACTCAGTTTTCTTTTTTGAACAATTAGAGAAAACAATATTTATGTCAGTGAAGGTTCTTGGTGAGACAATTATATAATGAGTCAATTAGTGGAATACAGGTTATTTGCTGTCATGTCAAATGGTATAACTACATAGTTGACCTGCCAGGAATCAGTGAGTCGAACACTTTTAGGTAAAGAGGAAGCTATCTACCAGTCTCAGGACCTGGTTTCTATGCCAAGGCACTTTTCTCTAGTTGTCCTAGACAAAGGGGGAAAGAGAAAGTGAAACTAGCCGGGCGGTGGTGGCACAGGCCTTTAATCCCAGCACTTGGGAGGCAGAGGCAGGTGGATTTCTGAGTTCAAGGCCAGCCTGGTCTACAGAATGAGTTCCAGGACAGCCAGGGCTACACAGAGAAACCCTGTCTCGAAAACAAACAAACAAACAAACACAAAAAAAAACACAAAAAAAAAAAAAAACAAAAAAAAAAACAACAAAAAAAAAAAAAACAAAAAGAAAGAAAAAGAAAAGAAAGTGAAACTAGATTTGTACACATCACTTACTCCTTCCTTTCCCCTGTATCTACTTTTGGTTATAAAGGAAATTTCAGTGTACTCTATTGAACTCACTCTATTGAACTTCAATACATTGAAGATTATATGATTAAAACAGGGTGGTAAAAAGTCTGACCTTCAAAGATTAGGTGTAGTTCAAACACAATTGGGATGAATTCTCAAAAATGAAGTCTCCTGAAACTGGCTTTCTAGTAGCTTCTTTCTGAACTTTACATACCCTCTTCAAATTGTTAGGAGCTCCTTTTTTTTTTTTGAGACAGGGTTTCTCTGTGTAGTCCTGGCTGTCCTGGACTCACTCTGTAGACCAGGCTGGCCTTGAACTCAGAAATCCGCCTGCCTCTGCCTCCCAAGTGCTGGGATTAAAGGCGTGCACCACTACCGCCCGGCTTGTTAGGAGCTCCTTAAGGATAAACTCTATGTCTTATTTAGTATTTAATACGTGCTTCATTGTTCTGTTTTATTCTTTCCCTTCAGTTAAAAGGAAAGAAAGCTACAACACTTTTTAACAAATTTCAATTGCTTAATAATGACATTCTAAAATGTGTAATTGGGTATTAGTAGTGAGGTGTTTGTGTCCAATGTGTTCTGTATCTGATGTTGAAATGTCTTGAAAGTGGAGGATGCCAGTTTTAAAACTGACTAATTTTTTTTAATACTTTGTCATTAGAGTATTCTTTCTATTTCTATTATTAGGTGCCACCTAAAGGGGCAAGGGCAGTTTAGGATGTCACAACTCTTCCTCCTTGGTGGTCCTCATGGCCTAAAGACAGTAGCTTTTAAAAATTATGCAGTGTTCACTTTTAGTGACAGCATAAAATGATTACTTCCATATTCTCTCTCCTGTCAGTACTGTTACCCAAGGCTTAGAGGATTATGAAGCACATAAAAAATGAAGAACAATTTTATATATTCTTTATGTTTTTATTAGATCTTTAAAGTTTTATTTTAAAACATAGAGTTTTATATCGATTAACACCTACATTTAAACAGACTGGTATATCAATTAAATGCCATGTCACAACTGTTATAAGCTCTGTTAGAAAAATAAACATCTCACAACAATCTACAGTGTCAGCTTTTAATAAATACATAAAAGAGAAGTTAGTAGTCAACCAGTTATGCAAAGAAATTCATAGTATAGTACGTGAAATTGTCATATTTACCAATATTCTGTCTTTAAGGCAATTTCACCTTTCATATAATCAAAGCCAGAAACAACATAAAATGTGTTCATAAAGAATTTGTTTTTGTTTGAGCTATTTTATATTCAAATATTTTGATTTAAAAAATACATTCTATATTAAATGTTTTTACAAAGGCAGTATTTGTTAAGTCAAACAAAGACTGTTATTAATTTTAAGACATGTCTAATTGCTTTTGGAAAGATTTACAAACCTTCATAAAGAAGCTAGTACATGTAAAATAGCTTTAAACATATGTTAAATATAAACAAAATGAATTTCTATATTAATTTGTGCAAATTTGTACTTATAATTTAGAATGAAAATAATTTTACTCAATATTTCAATAAAAATCTACGTACCATACTTGTTATTGTGCAGACATGTTTTCAGAATCACATTTATATGTGTAAAGTCAGTAAAGTTCTTAACAGAAATCACATGATTTCTATCCTTGATAATTGCAGTGTTTTTTTTTTTTTCTCTTATACTGATGAGTTACATAGTTGTACTGACATTGGTTGTAAAGAATAGACACCTGGTTGAAAGAGTTAGCTTACAAAGATACATTTTATGCAGAAAGTTATTTCAGGTAGACAGAGTAGTGTTATAACTCTCACATATTCGATCAAAAGCTGCCCAGAGAGTTGAACAATTGTTTCACATAAAGTACTAAATTTTAACTGCAGTTTTTTGTTTTTTTTTTTTTTTTAACAGTCATCACATGGGCTGTAGAGGAAAAGTTACTTGAGCCAAAGAAAACATCAAAAGAACATAAAGGATAAGGAGAAATTAGAAAGTTCTCAGAGGAAATCTTTTCAAGACCAGCTGGTTGCATCATTTTAGTCTCTGGCAACTGGCATCAAACTTACAAAGTGCTGTGAAATCTAACTATGATGTTTTCATGTAATCCTTTTTCCAGTTAACTTATTTAAAAGTGAGATGATCATTTCAAACAATCCATTCAAAAGGAATGGGAATGCTAAAGATCCTTAAATGGAAGCCCAAGAAACTCCACACTTTATTAGTTAACTTAGGTTTGCCTAAATCACTGCTGTTGGCAGAAGGTATAAATGGGGCCTGAAAGAGCTTTTGTAACTCAAATATTCAAAGGATCTGAGCCATTAGTCAGTTAGGCCTGCATTGAGTGGTATATGGTTCAGTTGTATTAAAACCTGGCTTCACACGTCATCACAAACGAATTCATAAACATTTATACGGAAAGGACTGCATCCATGAATATTTAATCAGTGTAGTGTTTATCTCTACACAACTTTAAACACTACACTGCAGATGACAATTTAAAGTGATGTTACAATTTGGGGATGCTAAATTGAAAAAAAAAGTCTTCTAGAATCAGCAAGACACACAGTAGGTATGTCTAATCAATTACGCACAACTAATTTGCCATGCAAGGATCATGGAAGATGAAAAGGAAAGGATTTGAGAGAATATTAGTCCTATTCCTTTGAAAACGTTTGCATTACATAAAATGATATTTTTACAGGACATAAATGATATTTTTACAGGATATATTTCATAGGGACATAAGGATAGCTGTAAACTAAGTATCAAGAGTAAACAAAGAGAATACAGTATGCATATTATTGAACTTCCTAGTGAGTTGCTACCTTTACGAAACATAAAACACAACGTTGTAAAAATTTAAATTTTTTTGTTTTTAGAGGGTCTGTAGTTGTCCAAATGAGTGCTGACATTAATAAGAGATCTTTGGAAATGAAGAACTTAGTTACATTGTTACGCTGTAATTTTTCAAAATTAGGCTTATTGGCTTGAAGCTTATGGGCAATTTCTAGAGAAATGTGGTGGGACAAACGGGAGCCAGAAAGAAAGGAAGAGCCATTGAGCATAAGCTAGTGTACCAAGTACCAGAAGAAATATAATTCTACTGAGAAAAACATTCATAATCTATCAAGAATTACTGATTTAAGTTTATCATAGATGTCTGTTGATATATAAAAGAATATCCTTTATGGAGATTTAGTAAATATTAAAAAATATTTGAATTTTATTCTTTGGTGGTTTTGCATTTGATGTATACACAATTTTAATTTGTGAATTTTGAAAAATTTGATCCCAGAGATACCTAAACTAAGTTAATTTGAACATGTGGGACATAATTAGATTTTTAACAAACTTTTAAGTCTCATAGTGAATGTATATGGCTTAATAAATAGTAGAAAATACCTAAAAATTGTATCAAATGTTTATAAATACATGTATACTGCAGTCTAAAAATGTCTCAGAAGAAATACGTTGTATATAGTTGCTTATGTAGTGGAAATATGGGACATTTTTGAATAATTACACACCAGGACATAAAATGCTGACAAGCCAAAAAAAAAAAAAAAAAAAAAAAAAAAAAAACCATATCACTCAAGTTATTCGTTTTGCTAACAATTTAAAATTCAATTAATTGCATTTACTATCAACAACTCAAAAAACTCATGTGTTCATAACATTTGAAAATAGTCGAAAAGTACATAAATTATTTAATCTAAGAATACCCTGTTCCCCTTACATGTTAATTAATTCTACCTAGTCAAATATTAATTCTCTTCTCATAAACTATTAAACAGAAGAATTATTCAAGTAAAATATAAGCCCTACAATCCTTTAAAAATTAGCTTTTTAAGTTAACAAAAAGAAGAGAAAGGGAAGCTACAAGACGTTCCACATGTAAGTACAAATTATCACCCAGCACTGAATTCCTGGCAAGGAAATTCATCTTTCTTGTGGCAACAGCCTTGGTCAATTTTAAAATTAGTGCAAACTAGTGAGGGAGTAAAAATGTACAAATCCCTGCTTTCCAAGGATTCTCTTTAATTATGTTCTTTTGCTCATTTCATGTGGAAATTATTGTTCATAAACACTGCTCACTTTTGAGTTGTTAGCATTTAATTAATGGACATCTTCCTTTTGGGGAGGGGACTGCCAAACATCCATTAATTTATATATTTATAAAAGGATCCTGTTCTGAGCAGCAAAGTAGGATTTTCATATCAGCTTCAGTGAGCACAGTTTCTTTAGACACAGTCACAGTATTTTGACAATGCCCATCTCCCAATGAGGAAAAAGAAACACTCAAGTCAAGAGCATCACCATTGCTCTGCTAAGGGACACATCATGTTTGCTGGCAAGAGAATGACTTACAGGCTTTCCAGGCCCCAGAGTGTAATACCTAATGGAGGCTAGTCTTCATCAACACACTAATATCTAGAACTTTCAAGTGCTGAAGAGCAGCAAACTGAAGAGAGACACTCATTAGATTCCTCTGTTGTCACAGGTGAGACACTTGCTACACAAAAGACAGGTGGAATTTAGAATTCAAGCCACAAGCCTCTGGATCAAAGCTGAGCAATGGCCAGTTCCAGGAGGCTTGTTCTTGTAGCCACTGTGGAGGGAAGGGCTGCACCAAAGCCTTATCAGAAGGCGGCTAATGGGAAAAACTAGAAGCTGCTTATGCACTGTACCTTTTGTACTTTGCTTTGAAATAATCTCATGAAAAATACTGAGGACTTCAATGAATTGTATTTTAAATTTTGCCATGGATATTTTGCATATCCAAGAGGTAGAGTAGTATTGTCCAATGCTGGCCTGGAATTGGAAGGCAGCTCTTCTCTGATACTGTCATTTCACTGAGTCTGTGTTTTTGTGAAACCATTTTAATTTTCTGAGCCTCCATTCCCTGGCTAACAAAAAGAGGGGAATTAACTTGCTTCCAAGATATTATCCTCACTTCTCCAATTTTATACCTTTGTGAATTCTCATGAGGAGGATTGGGATGATTCAAGGAATGTCCTTAGGGTGCACAGGAAGGCAATAATAATACAACTTTCCATTTGAAAATGTTGACATCAACTTGGAGTAAAACTCAAGTGAACATACTCAGAAAAGAGGGTACTCTGCTCGAAGCAGTTTTGTAGACACCTTGAACACCTTGTGGATTTTAGGCTACAGGTCAGATCAACGACAGAGTGAAACAATCCATCCAGTTTGACAGGTAAGAAAATATAAACTATCTTCAGACAAAGAAGCTATGGACTTAGATGACACCTTACAGTGACCTTATTAACATTCAGCTTTAAAAACCAGTATTCTAATAAAGTGACATTGTCATATAGGTTTCTATGGCAGTAGTAACTTAGCACTTATTTAATCCAGTCATTTGTGACATTATAAACTTATTCCAAAGGAAGAAAAACAGAATGTAAATGAAAAAAGGAAAAGATGTTGGAGTCAAAATCCATTTTGCAAAAGAGAAGAAAGCAGACTGGTATATGCACAAAACCACACAGCTTCAAAAGAGAAGAAACAGACTCGTGCATGCACAAAACTGCACAGCTTCAAAAGCAACACCACTTAGATTAAAGTTTATCTGTTCACCCCCAACTGAAATGAAACCCAAATCCTTGCTCAGCTGGTTGTGCTTATCTAGACAATGCCAATTTTGGGGTGTAGTTAACTGCTTTCAACTATTCCTGGATGATTTTCATCAGCAGGTTGTGCACAAGGATCACCACTTTGTGGGGGTGACACCAAGCAACCTACTCCATAGCCTGTGTCTATCTGAGAAGCGCAGGGCTGACAGGTACCTGTAAAGTGTAATCAGTGCTTTCCAGATGATCTACATTCTACGCTGATCTAAATAAGTTATATATTACATAAAGTGCTACAACACTAGTCTCCAACAGTAGTAAGACACATAGTTCACTGAAAACTTCAGCAGCTGAGTGAGTCACATGGTTGTGAAGATACTTGCCAGTCTTCATGGCACAATCTTCAATAATTTGTCTCCTCCTGTGACTTTTTATATTATACTTACTAGAATAAATTGTGTAAAAGTATCCAGCTTCCAACAGTTTTTGTTTGTTGTTTGTCTGTTAATCTTTCTTTAGAAGTTGCACCTGAAAGCCTCCTGAGCATTCAGTTTGCTGATATCCATTTTTATTTCCTCAGGCTTTTCTCGTTGGTAGGTTACAGCTCTTGTGCAAACACTTTGCAGAATTAGTTTATCCTTGATGAAGAAGAAATATTAGCATTAGTGAAGGACCTGAGTGTTATAACTGGACAGTAACACACAGCTATCCTCTGAGTTCACTAACCTTTTTGGAAGCAGACATTCTGTAATCTGATGAGGACTTTATTTTATTACTATTCCACTGTAGTATCACCTGTCTAATGATAAGAACTTTAAGCAACCCGATCAAGAATGTGACTATGAATATGATGAAAAATATTCGCAGATAGCTAGGGCCAGATAAACACTCTGCAAGAAAGAAAACAAGTTGATGGGTTAAAAAAAAAGTTTTAAAAAGTAAATCAAGGTTTTCTGTCAAATAAATATAATCTACATTCCTATAATAGAAACAGGTTTATTTACAAGTCTCCATTTTCAAAATAGGAGGCTGATATTACTCATTACTCGAAACAGCGGGCCCTTCTTTGACAAATATTCACAATTAAAATCTTTCTTCTTTCTTTCTTTCTTTCTTTCTTTCTTTCTTTCTTTCTTTCTTTCTTTCTTTCCTTCTTTCTTTCTGTAGCTTGCTATGTCAAAATCTCTTACCTATATGTAAGTTTGTTTAGAACCGTGACCAAGAGAGATATAGAGGTGTGTACAGTTCAGCACTGTTTGGAAAACATGATTTTAAAAGGATACTGAGCAGCCCCAAGCACTTAGCATGTGTTTTTCCTTTTATGCTTTATCCTCCTTGATTACTCAGCAGTGATGGAAAATAAAGTAAACATCTGCAGAAGCTGACTCCGTACTACTCCAATAGGGAAATAAATATTTCCTGTAAACGCTGGTGTGAGATTTCATTATTATTACACATCATGGCTCTGAGAAGTAGGAGTGTTGCATCTTGGATAATACCCAAATCTCTTGTGTCACTTTTTACTAATTAACTTTACTAATCTAGTCTGTTTGCCTCCACAAATTCATTACGTGTTCTTTCACAAACGAATAATCACTCGCTGAAGAAGGAAAAGCTGTGTTAGGAGAGGGAGCATGCTAGACCTTTGTTTCAGTACCAGATCTCTGGCAAACTCTCACTGGAAAAATCTGTAAGCTCTACTCTAATCTCTGAGGAACATGGTTGCACAATAGTGGGTATTCCACAGTGCTCACAGGCTGCCCTAGATTCATAAAACACTTCCTGGACTGAAGCATGTGTTTCTCCACCCATTTTGCACGCTTCAGGGACCTGGTCTGAATGCTGAGTTGCCTCTGAAAGAGCATCTAGAGAGAAGATGTGCCAAGGTCTTAAGCATAGTAGCATCCAGGCATGGCTTGATTCTGGCTCAAGTGCTTAATGCTAACCCAGAATGCCTCTTAAATGAGGTAAGATTTCAGCAATGGGAACAAGGGATCTTCTCCAAATAGGTGGACTTAATAGAGACCATTGCTTGTAACTGGTGACAAAAAACTTTGAGGAGGTCAAAGACACACCCATTCTTATGCATTGAAATGAAAACAACAGATGCCAGTGTGGTACAGTGCTTCCTAGTTAAAGATATTATGGAGACACAATACAAAGTGTGTGTCCAAAGGTGGTGCTATTTGATCCTTTGCAGCTGCTTGCCTTCACGTTAGTGACCCTCATAACTTATGTCTTGACAGATTGTGATGTCCCTTGGCTGACTTTGCTCCATCAGCTAAGCCAATCCTTAGAGGGGCACGTGGCTTGATCCTTCTGGCTTTTTGCCTGGTGGGAGTTTAGCCAGAGAGACTGAAAGAAGACCCTATAAGTGTGGTTGAGTTGACAGATAATTAAGGTGCCTAACAAATGCTCTTTTTCCTCTCCTTGCATAATAGTTGTCAAGGGGAGGGAAGTCCTATAGTTTCTGATACATTTCAGAAATATTACGAATGTGTTCGCCACAGGATCCTTTGAGGGTTTAAGTCTTTATTCATTTTTCCCCTATGTTGTTATGATGGTCCGACATTTGCCTCTGGTCATGCTTTTCTTAGCTGAGGTCAGGATAGGTCTTTTTCTAAGGAGCTTGAAGGGAACACTGTTTGCAACAACACTTAAGTCAGAGTAGTGTTTACCTAACATAATTAATGATATGTAGGGGCGCTCTTTATTAGAAAGTCACTTGGCTTTCTGAATAGATTGCTGCAGCCTGAGCTGGCAGCACATGGGACTCTTTTCTGAGCCAAAGTCACTGTGGGCTAAGGGAATGAAATATGGGAAACTAAGATGTACAGGATATTTCTGCTCTGCTATTTCTCTGGAGCTTTTTTTTTTTTTTTTTTTTCTTGAAATAGCAGAATCCATAGGAACATTTCCAAAAATCTGACTGCAAGCATAGCTTGTATTTCATAGGTGGCTTTACAGCTTAGACCTGTACAACAAGTTCTACTGGGAGAAGGGGATGCTCAAAATAAATTTTTGTTTAAAAGTAGTTTTTTATGATAGCTCTCACATCTTTCCCATTTATATATCATCTTTGACTTGAGGTACTTCTCCATGTTCATTGGCACATTTAGTGTCATAAAATCTTTCAATCCACCTTTTATCCTCTATTTTGTCCATGAGGTATGGGCTCACAGAAATTTTACAGAAGGATTTATGTTTCTTAATTACTATATTTTAGACCAAGGTCTTTAGCTTAAAAGTAATGCATTCTTTCCATTGAGTCAAATTCGGAATTATTCACCTTGAAGTTATATTTTTTCTTTTCATTTTTCTGTTTTTCTTTTACGTTTTTCCCCTTTTAATAGGCAGGATTTTACATAGCTCAGGATGGCCTTGGACTTCCTATACATCTGAGGCTGGGCTGACCTTGAACTTCTGATCTCTGGGTACCTCCTCCCAAGTTCTCTTACGTCACATGATGCCTAATTTCATGTGGTGCTGGGAATTGAATGTAGGCTTTATCTATGCCAGGCAAGTGCTCTACCAACAAAGCTACACCCCAGACTGGTAACCTTAGTTATACTACAACAGCAGATGATCACTTAAAATCTTAGGGTTTCATCTGAAACAGGAGAATAAGTTTTCGTTAGGTATGCAAAAGGTCAGCAGGAGAAGCAAATTTCAATTCTATAGGGAAACCATAGCTTCTGACTTCTTAGAGAAATTATTCTACACAGGGAACTTCTATTTTTGGCTCATGGAAGTCCTAGATAATTCATTTGCATGGTCCTTGGTGGAGGCAGGAAGCACATAGAGTTGTGAGGATGAGCAGGGAGGTATGACTATTTAAATATTTCATCTTTGGGAGATTAAAAAATGGATTACAAATTCAATATTGTATATATGTATTAGTACTGGATTTTTTTTTAAATATCTGTGACACAGTGACAGAGTTGTTTTCAAAAGGAATTCAATAATTTACAATGGAGTCAACATGAAGCTACTGTTCATTCCTTCAGGAATAAAGTACATGGTAGATCCTTCAGTCCCAGGAGTCTCCTCAGAGTTACCTGATGTTTGGTCCACATGATGCTGTTCCATGACAGCACAGGAGGATTTACACTGATCAAGGACAGCCTGAGACAGATTATGAGGGTGAAGGCACTGCAGACAATTCCTGTTTAAGGAACATGAAAGGATTACTACATTAAAAAGGCAATAGACTGAATAATCCCTGTGAAAAATAAAATAAAAAAACAACTAATGGTCAAATTTGGATTAGGTCCATTAGAAACTAACCACATCAGCAAAGCCTGGTGGCCCAAACCACTAATCCCAGATACATGAAGTCTGAGGCAGGAGGATGATATGGTCTACAGAGTAAATTTAAGGCCAGTCTAAGTAAAACAATGTCTGAAAAGTAAAATAATAATAAATAATAATAATAAATTAAATAAATAAATAAATAAAGAGGTAGGATATATTGCTTTGTAAAGCACTTGCCCAATATGTGCGAGTCTGGATTCACTCCCCAGTAGCAAATAAATAAATAAACCCCACCATTATATTAAAATGCTATATTTCTAAGTGATTTAAATAGCTTATTATGTATATGTCTAAAATTCTTACTTGCATTACTGATCTGAGAAAGTATGTTTTAAAAATTATCTAAGCAAACTTGAAGCACACATTTATATAGGTGCTCTGTGAGCAAGTCTCAGATTGCTATTGAAACACAAAACAATAATGCTACTGCCATGTAACACATGGTTTTCCATTTATGCATACCCTGAGTGCTTCATAGCACTATAATTCTTTATGTTAAATATTAAAATATTTAATCCAGTTATGAGTCATATTTATTCACTGACTGCCAGGTACCAAGTGCAATTTTTTTTATTTATTTTCACAAATATTGCTTAATTCTTTCACAAACTCTTGTAAGGTATTATTAGTCTTTATTATTGGATATTTTATTTATTTACATTTCGGATGTCATCCCCTTTCCCCATTTTCCCTCCCTAGACCCCCCATCCCATCCCCCTCCTCCTTTTTGCTTTTATACCATTTTAATTACATGCAAGTATTAATCTCAGTTCTAGGTTGAGGAACTAGCAATACAATAGATGCAAATAGTCAAGGAGCAAGCAAGACAATAAACACAAATAGTCAAAGAACACGCAAGACAATAAACAAAATTTTTTAAACATTCTTGTGATCACTGTTTCTAAGGGCTTATCAGGATGACCAAAATATGTGAGCCAACTTCCTCTCCTAGCCCAAAGTCATTTTCATATCTGAACCCTACTTCCTTGTTTTAGCCTAAAATTTAGATTTCTGTCTGAAACTGAAGCACAGAGAGTTTTAACAAATTATTATACATCACATCTAAATAGAGCTGGCAACCTCTATTTTCTGGAAATTATTTAAAAACAAACAAGTTAATGACTTTATATAGATTTGTTCTGATTATTCCAAAGCAACTTACTAGCCAAAATTGGGAAGTCCACTATCTTAATTCTTAGAGTTTTCCACTCAGGATTTTTAAAAAATTTTAAATCATCATCATTGTTTTTGTATGATAGTAACTAAGAATTCAGCATCTAAGATTAAAGAAGGCAAAATAAAAAGCAATACCAGCTGTCAGACAGGATTGCTTTGTTCATTTGGAGACAGAATCATACCAGTTTTCACTGCAGGAGAGATGGCAGGTTGGGCAGTGCTCGCAGAGACGGCCAATGCTTCTGGGATCTGTGCACTCACACCTGCCACACACGCAGGTGCCTCTCCCACTGCACACTTGACCCTTGGAGTTGACACAGTGCTGTGCTGAGGCTGACGGACACTGACAACGATCTCCTTCCCAGCCATTAAAGCACTGACATCTGCCACCTTCACACTCCCCGTGCCCTGCAACAGAGGATCAAGGTCACCAGACTTACTAAGTTGGTGACCATTTTCATGAAACATGCAACATCGGGTGAGTGGAAACAGCATCAGTTTCTACTTATTTTGATAAAGCAGTGCCAGAATTAAGAAGTGTTTTAAACACAGTTCTATTATAGGTAGATTTCTCCTACTTATATGTTATGCTAACATGTACAAAGAAAGCCCCTACTTTGGTGTCTGCCCAACTGCTTAAATGCCATTGTGCTTTCAAGTTTTAAATTAGAAACAGATAAATATAGTTTCTTTATATAAGGGCGACTTCAAATCAGCGAAGTAAGAGCATTTGGTCAATGGCTGCCACAGTCTTCCTTCTGTACTGTTGCTAGGGGCCCAGGAAAAATTTTCAGGATGATGGGGCAACCATTTTAACACTTCTCTGTGTTCAGACATGGTTACAGATAGGTCTTGTCAGAAGCAGAAACAATTTCTCTTATCCTCAGAATACTATGCAGGAAGTTAACATCCTTAAAACACTATCCAGAACACTATATTAGCAGGGCAGGCTTAATCTGTTCTATGTAGGCCAAACAGTGGAAATGACAAAGGCATGTGTGAGGAGCATTCATGCAGACAATTAACTTGTGAAAATCTTGGCTACACACTATTAAATAAATGGATTTTAGATGATAAGAAGTATCCAAAATTTAACATGATAATGTGAAGTAGAAGTCTTTGAAAGGAGGTACACTGTATGTTTCATATATTTTCAAGCTTATCTGACTATAGACCAAACACTTTTCCTTTTCTTTCCTCTTTTTTACTCTCTTTATCACCTCGTATTCCTCTTCCTCCTCCCTTCCCTCTATTTCCTCCCCTCCTTTCTCTTTCTCTCTCTGTCCCTTCCTCTTCCTTCTCTTACTGCTGAATACCTAACAGGTTAATTGTCCCATAGAGTCTACTGCTGGATCAGCTCAATTTGCTAAGTGTAAAACTAATGAGGTCTAGGCAAACAAATGCCGAGCATATCCCATTTCCTGATGTAGCTAGCATGCTGAATCCTAGCCAGCTGACCTGTGAACATGAGTTTTCATTCCCAAGGGAAAGTGGTAGGGAAAACTGCCTGTCAGCTTGCACTCACACAAGCAATTCAAAGCACATTTTCAGTTGCCTCTGTGTGCATTGAGTGTGTGGTCAAATATAGACAGGATCAATGCATTGAGATTAGGCAGAAGAACCTCAGATTCTCAATGTATGTGACAGACAGTTCTACTGAATGATGCCAGAAATGTTATTTTCTTCTTCCCTGTAAAATATTTCTTTTCCCTATAAAATATAATAAGACAACTATGGGTTTATTCTGAAGTCATCTTCCTTCCTATCCACAACTATTCTAGTTACAACTGAATAAATGTCTAGAACACAGAGCATTTTGTGTGTGTAAGACAATAAAAAGACAACTTGTAATAATGTTTTTCTGTAACTTAAGACAAGCTTTCTACCTACCCATGAATAAAGAGGCTTTATAGGTTTTGGTTTCCATCCAGTTGTAACAATGAAATATTTCCATTTCACAATAATTTAACAGATATTTCCTTGCTAACATGAACATACAATAAAGAGATCTTTATAAAGTAGACTTACCCTTTCATGAAGAAACAATCGAGGAATTCAAATGACAGGTAGTTTAATTTATTTTAAAGTTACATTTTGTTTTAATTTTCAAATGCTGCGTAATTTTCTCTGGACTGTAACCAGTAGGTGGCAGTAAACTGAATTAGCCAAAAGTAATCTTGATATTTTTATCTTATCTTATTTCATTGCAAAATCTGATCTGTGTGTGGCTGGAAGGAAAAATCTTCTGGATTACTTAACAATCCAGTTCTCTCTGAAGAATGCAGTCCTTTGTCCATTCTGTGACTGATGGCTTTTCCAAAAATAAATTGGTGAGGTTTGAATGACTTCGAACTTACAATTCTATCTACAATGGTACTTTAAGAATTTTCCTGTGAATGGAATTATATTTTTATATCTCACTTCCCCTCATCATGACAGAAATAAAATCCTCTGCAAGCAGGAGGCGGGCCACTTGCTGGAATGAATCAGACCCTTATAGAATACCCGCCATTCTTCTAGAAAACTGTGTCTGCCATCACCAATAACTTCCTTTTCTTGTGCGAATCTTTCTGAGATCAAGGGATACATGAGATTCATATTTCATTTTAGGTTTTGATTTTAAAAATAGCCACTGTACTCAAACTAAAAATATAAACATGATCTTGCCATGACCTAATTTCACAGACTATGAGGCTTTGAACTTTGATTTTGGGTTAAGTGGCAGTACCTCATCACATCAGATCTAAAGATACACTAATGTATATGCCAATATTGTTATGAACTCCAACTTTCAGTATATATCAACTCACCAGCACACACATCCCCATGGAGATAGGGACAGGAGAAGTCATCCTTCTCACAGTACTGGCCATACACTCTTCCAAGCTTGGTTTTGTGACATAAACATTTCCCACAGATACAAACACCTCGGCCACTGCAGACAGGTTGATCCTCCTGTGACTTGCAAGTTTCAGAAGGAAACTGGTCTTCATCAAAATGACATTTGCTGTCATCACACTGTGGACACTTGGGATCTGTTACAGCTTCCACACACTGTCCTTTGAGTCCTCTGTGGTCCTCACACTGGCAACTGCAGCTTCTGTGTATGTGGACTTTAGTGGTTTCATTGAAACCAATAGGTTTGATTATTGCATAGTTTTTTCCTCCTATGATGTCACATGTTTTCATCACAACTGTTACATTGAAAAGAACCTAAATTCCAAAGGAAAATGGAAATATATTTATATCCTTTGATACTGCAAATAGTCTATCAAGTAATAATATTTAAATCAACAGTGAACACCTTAGAGATGCTAACAATAGTTATAACTCATATGTGTATGTAATCTCTTTCATATATAAGTACAACACTCCTATTTAATTCCATTTTTGCATAATTCTAATTTTAATTAGAATTAAAGGAATTGCTAATTACCTGTCAACCACAATGTGTCCATTCATCCTCAAGTATCTGTCACCTTAGATAACTGATTTCATGGAAAACTGCTGAAGTTTTATCTTCTGGATAAGAACCCTGAGATATTCATATGGACAATTTTATTTATTTGTATTTTACTTTCTAGAGGCCAAAGTTATAGACCCAGAGATGATTTTTAGTGTATACATGATTTTTAGTGTATACAGTTTGTCAGTGGAGGAAAACACGACAACCATCTCTGATGTTACTCAAGAAAGAGGCCCAGAACTTATTCTTCAGCTTCAAAACCTCACTAAAGTCTGTTGTTACAGTGGGGTCATCCCAGAACTAAAGAAAGGAGTAGCAAGGAATGGTTTCCTTCTAGAACTAGAGTTTATTTGCCTAACAATTTTTCCTTGTTCTTTAATTGCTTATTTATCTATGATATGGTTGATTTAATATCTATATTTTCTGACTTTGTCTTCAGGTGAATTGGCAAATCAGAAAGCTTATGCACACATATAGTTATATATGTGTATATACTTTGAACTGAAGTTCACTATAATAAATAAATTCCCACATTTAAATAATGGATGCTGGGCTTTTAAATTGGAAGTTATGTGGCATGAAATAAAAGATCTATATTTAGGCATCCATGTACAAGACATTTTATTTAAATATATCACGTTAAAATTAGTGTGGTTGGTATGAGTTTTGCTCAAGTTGGTTTTGCTCTTAAGAATTTTAAGGCCCCACAGATGTGTAAGATGAGTGGCCACTGCTGTTAACACTAGTATAAGAAAACTTCGGGCTTCTATACTTGAAGGCTGGTTAACTCCTCCTGGGAGTCAAGCTGTTTATAGTTGAAAGGAACATAGTCAAAGAAAGAAAAAAAAATTAAGGAAGGTAAACCATTGTTATATATTTGAGAGTCTTTAAAGTCTTTGTTTTTCAGAAGTTAGCTTAGTGGTATCTTGCTACAAAAACTTTTCTGTAGCAGAAATCAAATGTGTATTATATAAACTAGTATATGATTTTTTGAACGATATTCAAGGAATAATTATAGAGGAAACTACCGAATTAGAAGCTTAGGATAATTAATTAAAGATACACAGCTTGTGGGCACAATCACACTACCCACAGCTTCTAATGTTCCCATGAGGAAAAAAATTTTTTTCTAACTAAAGAGGCAAAAGTGTTCTCTCTGAATTAATCTTAGAACTTTAGGACTTTCTACCTCTTTAAAAAACTCCTTCTCAACACAGGATAGGAATAATAAAATTACAGAACCTTAGAATGAGAAGGAGGAAAGAATCAAAATTTTCTCATCAGGTCATTCAGGTACAGCTGAAGTAAGGCATGTTGTAAAGGTGACACCCCACCCCTTCCCCCTGCTGAAAGCATGATATATTCTGCTGTGATAGTCCTTGGAGAATAATCATTTCATCTGGTCCTGGAGTTCCCTTGGTATCACAACTCTTTCTAGTTATTATATAAATGGTGTCATCTCTCTGATTTGACTGCTTTTAACAAATTTCTTATCCAGAGCATCACGCAATGGAAGATTTTGGAATTCTTAGCTTTTATATACTGTCCCATTTGTTCATACTTTGAGAATGAACAGCTTTGTCACTATTACAACTACAGATACTGCTTGCTTGGATGTGATTTCTTCATTAGACTGAAACTCTCAGAAAATGTATTACTACTAAATATTTATTTAATAGGTATTTAACACAATACATATTTATTTTTAACTTGAAAATTTGAGAAGTCAATTAAGTATAGAAGTAACTTTGAGGAGAGAGAGGATGGCTCCTTTAAAGTTGAAACAAGATTCTCATGATTAGTAACAATGTTTTAAAAGTAGTTTGATATTTACTTCACGAGAAAGCACACCAAAAAATTATCTTAAACAAGAAAAACATACTGCCACATACTTCGTCATTGCTTGTCACGTTTCCACACCCACTTATGCCTGGCTTTCTGGTCCCATCCGGGCAGATGGCAGTGATGTTAAAATGGACACCGTGGACCTGGTTTTCCAGCTGTACTTTTACTTCTGAGATGAGTTTCTGCAGAGACATCAATTTTTAATTACACTGCAGTAGTTTTCTTAGCATAAGCAACAAAGCAGACTCATAATCATTATGTCATCCTAGATTTAATATTTACCTTTAATCAAAGTTAAACTCTGGAAAAATGAATATAATGGTGGCTCCTTGCAACAGCTCAATTATGTTTAAAATATAAGAAACACTAAATGTGTTTAAATGGTTTAATTTTTTCACGTATCTATAATTATGCAATTTAATCGATATAGAAATACCTCCCTTCTCCAGTGTGGCAAAGACAATCTTCCAAAGTCATACTGATGATATTTAATGATGAAGTTTAAAGAAACATTCTCATAACAAGTGAGTTCTGACAATTTACAGCAGGAAACACGGTTTTGGCAAAAACAAAACTTGAATTTCAAATGCTTTTGACTATCATGAAAAGTTAGTGTTTTATAAATACAAAGTTGAAACAGTTTTGTGTGTGTGTGGGGGGGTGTTCCTAAACTGTGGCTATGCACAGGAATCACTGTACTACAGGATTCTGTAAGAAGGGCTTAGGGGGTTTTGTTTGTTTTTTTTTTAATCAAGTTTCCATGTTTGCCTGTATCCATAAAGTTTGTTCCTAGCCTTAATTCTAAAGCAGGGCTTCATATGGGCTAGAGAGCCATGCATGTATTTACATAGTCATTCATAGGTTCACCCAGTAAACATCTACTGCTTGATGTCAAGTATTGGGTACATACTAGGCCTTCCATCACAATCTCACTGTTCCAAAGGATCCAGCTACTTTAAATATATCTTTTAGATATGTGTACATTTGTTCACATAAATCTGAGCCTGGCACATGCAAAAATCCTGAATTTAAACTTGTAAAGAAAATTAACAAAGATGTGAAATATGCAGCTATGAAGGGAGAATGGGTTGTACCCTGTGGAGGAAAAAACTTAGAGAGGCTTCTGATGTTTTAGTTTAAGTAATTTTACTCCTTCAACAATATTTTTGATAAAGAGATAGGTATTCACTAATGAATAATTGATCACAAAATTATGATAGCAGGTCCTCAAAAGGAATATTATTTGAGTAGGTGAGACCACACACACACACACACACACACACACACACACACACACAGTTTTCTCTCCCCAAGAGTTCATATACTGCAATAATAAGTAATTCTGGCAAACTAGGAGAACTTTACAGTGGTGTAAAATAATTTGGATATGCACTAGTTTTTTTGGTCAGTACACGTCTTCCATAGCAGCCATAGTCAGCCATGTTTGCTGTTCCTCTAAGTTCTCAAACCACTTGGACCAATGTCTTTGAAGTATTGTGTGAAGAAAAACTTCTACAATATTTTCTATCTTTTGCTTTGCAAACCGAGGGTCTGGTGAACTGTTAAATTTTGTCTTTCCTATTTGAGAGGTGCTAGGACAAATGCTATTTCATGTCTAGGAGTTGTTGGGAAAGCCCATTTTTTTCCTGCTGTGTAATACTTGAATGAATTATGAATTGTTTTTGTTGGGATTTGAAAACAAAATACAATTCTAAAACAATTTTGAAGACATACACACATAAAAATAATAGTAATAGCATCTCAAGAAGATTAACTTAGCCAAAATAAAATGTTGTTGAGTTCGCTATTATTCTTTCACTGCAAGGTTACATGGAACCACAATAGGCTAACATAGTCACATACCCATACATATCTGTTTGCTTTTCCTGTTTGAGCTTACTGTCTCACTTTTTATAAGTCTGACACAAAGGTTTAAAAAAAGCTAGATGTAGTGGTATGGGCTCATAATTCTAGGACTCAGGAGAAGGCTGAGGCAGCAGGAACAAGATTCCAAGGCTAAACTGGGCTTATGAAACAAACAAACAAAGACAACAAAATAGAAGCCAATTTATATACTTCAGGTTAATAAAATGGATATACACTGTAGTAATTAAAAGGACTTAATTGGATAAACTCCCTTTTCATTTGGATGACTTCTAAAAACAAACTATGGATAGCAATTAAGTGTGGGTATGTTTTGCTTTTCTTGATACAAAATTCCATGAATCTACTATTTAAAAAATGTATATAAATGTTTTACCTGCATTGATATAGGCTAGAACGGGGTGGTGATGGATCTCTTGGAACTATAGTTAAACATAGTTCTGAACCACCATGTGGATGCTGGAACTGAACCTCTGTTCTTTGGAAGAACAGCAAGTACTCTTAGCCACTGAGCTACCTTCCAGCCCTAGGATCTAACATTATTTTTATGGTAGTAAAAGATTTAACTTAAGATATTTGTGCCCATTTAATTCTTTGTAGTTTTCAGACATTGAAAAGTCCTCTGCAGAAACAAATCTAGCAAGATTTATTTTCTTTAAAGGAGAATACATTTAAACAATTTTTTTCATTTTCTGCCCTATGTCTGCTTCCCTCCTTCCCCTTTGAACCTGAGTTGCAAGCAGGTGCTGCTTAAAGACAGTTAACAAAGCCACCTGAGGGGTTCACAGCTCTGTGGCTTAGGCAACACTAATTCTAAATGTCAGGCAAGCAGGCAGGCAGAAAATCTGAAGAAGCCAGGACTTATAACTGGCCAATAAGTCTATTGAAGAATAAAGTATAGTTTTTGACACCTGTTTTAAAAAGAAAACATCAAAGGACAAAAGATAAACAGGCTATACAACTGGGAGCAGCTGAGGCATGGTGTAGCACCTGGAATTTCATCCTACTGCCTCTGCTTATTAGCTGTGTGGACTGTGGTTAATTCACTTACTTTTCTGTTCCTAAATAGACAAAGGGACTACTAATTGCTGCTCGATGGAGCAGGTGTGAGGATTAAGTGAAGTCATGTATGGAAAGTGACTGCCATGAAAAGAAAAGTCAGTATTAGCAATTTTTAATAAAGCCTTTTAATGAAGGCATGATCCAGTTTGAGAGACCAGATGTTCCCTTAAAACTTCTTGCATCTATTCTTTACAGGACTGATGACAACATACAATCAACAATCCAAGAAAACATCTGGGAAAGTGAAACTTTGGCCTGTTTTGGTAAAAATGTTAATTGACTGGAACACTACAATGACTGGTCATGGAAACCCTTACAAGGCCCTCTTAGTAATCTGTATATCGTGGGGAGTCCATTTGCCCCTACAGGTGGTTCTTTAAATAACAGCACCGTGGTTTTGTTTTTGTTAAGTTTATGATGTAGGCAACTATCCAAAGTTTTGCAACTCATTGACCCTCAATCTGAAAGAAAACAGATGGCTGGATTGATCTTAGTTCACCTGTCTGTGGAACAAGTGAGGCACAGAGAACAGACCTGATTCTTTCAAGCATCAGACATCACTGCTAGTTTATGGTTCATCCAATAATAACCCTAGCACTAAATTCCCAGTCTTATATTCTTTCTGTCACTCCTTGCAAGATGTAGCAGTGCTACTTTGTACCTTGTCACAAAAATGGTAGTAAAAGTTGACTTGTAGAAAAATTTATAGGCTGTACATACATACCTTGTAGGCTTCTACTACTAAATTGTTGAGATTTGCAGCTTTGGATTCTATTTCACCAGCAATGGCACCAGGCAAAAGGGGCAGAAGGTCCTGTAAAATATGTGAGTCAGGGGTGTGTAATATGCTGGTAGCATGCAAACAGTGAGCAATCAAGACATCAAGCATTTTATAGCCATCAGGAAGGCAAGCCATTATATGAATGAAAAAAATATGACAAAAACCACAAGCAAGCTAAGAGAAGTATCAGTGTGTGTGGTCTTGTGTGTAAATGAGTATGCATGACCTGAAATATATGATCTCAAATCTAATTAAAGTTCTCTCAGCATTTCCTAAACTATTTTTAACATGAAAAGGGTTCTTAGGGCAAATACATTGATGAAGTTCTATGGTTTTTTTTTCTTCATTTAGAGATTCAAAATCAACACTTGGGAATTATTCAGAATGGACTTACAATGTGCAAATAGTTTAATATTATTTAAGCAGCATTCCCAATTTTTTAGTTTCTAAACTCTGTTCTCATGTGACATAGGCAAGTTCTTAATATAAATACTGTTCTGTGGAATGACGTGTTGGGACATGCTGGACCAGATGAAGGTCATAGTTAAGGTGTGAGCTTCACAGATCTGACGAGGAAGATTCTAGGTATCTCTTGAGAGAACAAGAGAATGAGCAATGGCTTAAGGTCTACTTGAGAGGAAGTCTGCCTCATTAGGGTAAGAAGTGATTGGCACAGAATTATGATGAGAAAGCAGAGTATGAACACATCAAGGTTCATGCTTTAATTCATTTTCCTACTCATTGAGCATCACCAAGTCCTTCTGTGTGCCAATTAGACTTAGATTTAGTGGTTTTAAAATCCATGTGTCAAACTCTGACTGAATACTTGAGATGTTACTAGGCCACATAGTTTCAGTTCTTAAGGAGCAATTTCACAAAGCACAGCATACACGACACAATGGAGATATGCCCATGTACTATGAGGAAAGACACCAGCAAGCATTTCAGTTTGGGGAGCATTGTCATGGACTGTTCCCCTGAGAAAGTGACTTAAATACTTTGTCTGAATGACAAGCAAAAGCTAAGCTGGTGATGAGGGAGGATGGCTTCTAGGACTGGGGTGGGGAGAGACCAAGAACCAGGGCACCCAGAATAGATACAGCCTGATAAGTGTGTGTGTGCACAGAACAATTAGACATACAGCTGAAAGGACAAGTGTAAGTGAGGAAACAGGCAGGAATGGGAGATGGGCAGAGGCCATACGGTCTCCTATACCCTATAAAATACTGAGCTATTGAAAAACATAACATTTTGCTTTAGAGAGTATTGTGGATATCTTTGTGATTTCGGTGGATTTTCTAGGTAGCCAGGTAGAGAATGAACCTGGGAGATAGCACAAAATGCTGGTTTATAAACTAGATAAACATGGTTTATAAAAAAAATGAGCCCCCTAAGAGTAGGTGACAGCAGGGGCAACTGGAATTCTGAGCAGAATCCAGGCTTGAAGAGCCAAGTGATTCTTACTTTGCACACAACTCAGTTAATAATAAACATGATTCTATATTTTATCAGTCAATGGCAGATTTACAAAAGGAGGGAGAAACCCTGGTGCCAATAACACATGAAGAAACAATAAGCAGTGGAAAAGGAGGAGGCAAAAGACACAAAAAGCTGCATAGAATTTGAAGGTCAGCTCTTAATCTAGAGGTTAAGAGCTCAGAATTTGAGTTATTAGAAAACCAGGCAAGCTTTTAACCTCTCTAAATGTTTGCTCATATTAAAAGAAGCATGTTCACAATACTTCCCTTGTTTTATGTAGCTAAAAGTACTAGAAGAATGGATGTTTTTAAGCTCAGTATCTGAAAATAGTTAGGTACTCACCAAACAGCAGCTGTTTGTGCCATTTTTCTAGTAGCTTGTACCATTCAGTTTGGGCCAGAATTAACTCATATGAATGCTAATGTCCTATTATGTTAAAAGATGATTGATTTCGTGGTATTTATATACATTTGTGGAATCAGGGAATTAAATTTTTCATCATAGATTTCAAATGGAAATAGTGATACACTTAAAGTTGCATTTTCAACTGATAGCAATGTCATTAGGTATGAAGTAAACTAGTAAAGGAAACAGCAGCTTTGTAGAAGATGGAAATGAATTTCAGCAGTTGTGGAAGTCAGAAGAAAATGTGGCTACTCCAAGAGCTAGATAGATGATAGAGAGATGATAGATAGATAGATAGATAGATAGATAAATTAAGGTAAAGCAGAGACAGGCCACTGTGAGTTGTTCAGAGTAGAGAGTAGAAGGAAGAAGAAAAATTGTAAAGAGATAAAGGCTGAGTGAAGAGAGGACAACTAAGGTATCATGGTCTCATGGGAACAAGAAAAGGAAGAGATATTCAAAGACTGAGAAGACAGGAACACCACAGGCACAGCACACTTCTCTGTTGCAAGCTACATGGCATCTCCAGAATACTACTGCTGCACCATGCCTGCTTTTCTGGTGAATCTCACACACACCAAAGCCTTCTGGGAATCTCAGAAACTATTTTCATATACAAGCCATTGACTGGCTTATTTACTTCCATGGCTTTTGTTGGTCATTTGCTTTATAATCTAGATGAAAGCTATGTGTGTCAGTACCATTGAAAAATCAATGCATCTACAATACAATTCCTAAACACAAGGCTCAAAGAAAATCATGGAAGAAGGGGCAGAATAATGTAGTGAGAGTCTCTTGTGTACCATATGGTTGTATTACTTGTCAATAAAAAAGCAGAACAAAAAAATCTCTATGGCATATAGGAAAGGGTAGAATAGAAGGTGGGCCATCTGGCAGGTGAAAAGGATTCTGAAATAGAGTCAGGCAGGGAACAGGAGGAGATCAGAACTGTGAGAGCTGAGCAGCTACAGAGCAGCCACATGGCAGAACTTAGATTAGAATAAATGGGATATTAAGTTATGAGTAGTTGAGGAACAGCCAAAGCTTATGACCTAGGTATTTGTAAAAATATTTGAGTCTCAGAGTCATTATTCTAGGAGCCTGGGGGCAGGAGGAAAAAACTGTTTTTTTTACAGAAATATTGTAAGAAGTAAGAACCAGATAGTACGCAGTAGGTAGTGTCTTCTAGACATGAAAGTGAGGCTGCACCCATAAAATCTCAACAATATGGCTGACTAACCATAGACCTGCATAATGATGATACCAATAGACATACCAACATGGATAGAAGCATTTTCATGGGGCCCACTCTTAGAGGAAAAGCTACAGGCAATCAAAGGCTACAAAGAGAGAATCACTTTTCTCCAGGGATGAGTCCCTTACAGGTCTTAGTAAATTATCCAATCCCAAGTCAGCCCTAAACATATGTACATAAAAGCAATACTAATGCAGCAGGAGACATTGTTAAATACATACATATGTGTGCATGTATTTAACAATAATAAGGAAGAGGTTATGGATTTAAGAAGGAGTTGGGGGCATACGGGAGTTGAAGAGAGAGAGTAGGAATGATGTAAATACAGTGCTTATGTATGAAATTCTCCAAAAAATTACATAAATCTAACAAAAGACAGCTGCTGTTCTCCAGTCTTAGCCTATTCTAAGGACATGGCCATGGATCTTGGTACTAGCACAAAAGGGACAGAGTTAGAATATGAAATACTTTCATCTGATGGAAGTCTCCCATTATTGTTGCATTTAGTACCAGCTTAGGTGCCCAGCTGTGCCCATGTGTATTGAGTGTAGTTCACATAGTTTTCAGTGCCTACATGTCATAGTTCTAGGTGTCATGGACAGAATATGCACCTAAATGCTAACATAAGATACCATAGAGTATCTTATGACGACATCATCATGAGTATTTATGAGACATCATTAAATTCACACTTATCACAATTCTAGAATCTAGATCTCCACTTCTGAAAACTGCCCTCACTTCAACCAATCCAAGCATTTTACCTTTAATGTTGCAGATATGAACATACCTTGTACCAATGAAACTGCTTTCCTTGAACTGCAAAAATGACATTTATGTTGTTGTCTATTAACTTTTCAGAAAGTTGGCCTAATGACGGATGTTCCTGTAATAGACAATGAAGGAAAGAAGGGAGTGAAGTTGAGCAGTTCTGTCTCATTCATCTCTAGACTTTTAGTATGGAAAAGAATCCATGTGATTTAGAATAGCAATGCATTTACTTGTTTGTGACAGTTAAGGAACATTTAAACTCTCTTCAAATGCAACACCAATATAAATGAAGTCAGAATGTCTTGCAAGCAGAACTTTACAAAAGTCTACAACTTAGAAAAGAGGGTCAAATTCACACAGTAAAGGAAGGATCAGAGTCCTGTTAACACTGAACTAAAACTGACAAAACTGAAAAATATTGTAATATCCAACAGTAGAGACAGGCCAGTGACAGTGTATTCTGAGGTGAAACTTGGCAAAATCTGATATATATATTATACACACACATATACATATACACACATTGTGTAAGCACACATACATCTATGAATACATTTATATGTGTGTCTGTGTTTGGGCATGCACTCATCTAATTTGACTTCTGACATAGCATACATAAACTCTCTTTACAAATAGAAAACCCCATGTTTTTATTTGGATACCAGAAACTTTTACTTCTACCCTTCTGCAGCATGTGCAGAGATCCATCTTCTATAGTTACTGGTTAATTAGAAAGATGGCAATACTAAATTAAATTAGAAAGATGTATTCAGCAGATACTGTAACAGCACTCAGGATTTCGATTTTAACTTCTTCTGTAGAGTACATATTAATGACGTATTTATTATTATACTTGGTTTTAGGTGTATGGTATATTATGAGCTCACTTTACCTTGGTAAATGAAGCATGAAAAACTAAATATAGCTTTTCTTGTTTGTTTTGTTTAGTTTGTGTATGTGTGTGTCTGTTTTTGTAGTGGTGATTATTAGAAAGCTAGGGATGAGTTAGAAAAGGAAATACACTCTAGTTCAAGGAGAAGAATGCAGCTCATGGTAGAGTTCTTGCCTAGTTTGCAAAAGATCCTGGCTATAATTCTCAGCAATGCCCTCCCTTTCATCCTCCTGATTGACAAATCCAGAAGTTGCCATTTAGTGTTAAATAGGCACAGCACTGTTATTGTTTGTTTTCAAATGCTCTTCTAAGAATTAGATTTTCTCACACAATAGGTTTATAATTGGACATCCCCCGAGAGATGCCAAACTCCACTAGATATTCATTGGTACCTATGCATAGGAGCCAAAGGTTGTGTAACTAAGCCTACCTAGCTTCAAGCAGATGAAGGTCAAGGTTTTTGTAGTATCTGGACCAGGTTACTGTGCCAATGCTAATCTCTGTAATCTAAAAATGATGAGCACTTAGTAATAAAAGTAAATTAGTTAGTCTTATGTATAGCTAATGTGCTATGGCCCACATTTTAAATTTTTACACACGGGCAAAGATACAGCCTTGCTTTAAAAAAAATACTACTAGGGCAGCAGGTGTGTTTGGGGTTAAAACATTTGCTTAGCATACATGAGACCATGGGCTCAACCTGAAGGAGACATCAGAGCAAATGCTCTGTTTGTTTTCATCAGTTACATTTAGATGTGATATGAAACCAATTCATGAAGAGGCCCAAAAGTGTTAGCACATGGGCTTGCATAAGAATTCTGCCTAGAGAAATTCTTAAGAACATAACTTTAAAGTAATAGAAAAAATTACTCCCTTAATATAAATTCTCCCAGCCAAATTCCTATTCCTGTTCCTAATAAAGTAGATGACCTTAAAATAGATTTGTGACAGTTTGCGTAATACCAGTTAAGCTACAGGGAATAAGTAAAAAGCAAGACAAATCTAGATACATTGGAAATATTATTTTAATAGTAATAGTTACTTTAAAAATATTTTTGCTTTGACAAAAAATAATGACGGCTTGCCAAGCACCTACTCTTCTTACTTATAAAAACATTTCATTTAAAATAAGAAAAAAAAATCATATGTTTTTAACTAGCTTATACTTAATTCACACAAAGTCAATATTTAAAGAAAAGTTGAAGATGTGAGCAGCTTTTGGAGCCTTTTAAATTTCTTTCCTCTTTTACAAACAGGAAGAGATGTTAACCAAAATTACACAAAACTCAAGTCTAGAATACTCATTCTAATTGGTTAGAAGCTCATTGAAAAGGTTCATCAGACTTTTAAGCTTTAAAAAAAACATATTTTTTTTTTTTTGCCTCTAAAGAGAAATCTATTTAAAAGAAAAATCCTAAGTACCTCAAGGCAGATATTTTAGATTATAAATGTCTAACACATGTTTAAATAAACCACTGTTGACAAGTGGCTAGGGATTAATGGCCATTTCTGAAGCCTCCTCACCTCTCCTCCATGAAGCACATTATTTTTTTAAGCATTTTTATCTTATATATCTTTTTTTTTCTGCTAGTAGGAGAACATACTCCCTCTCAGCTGCCCTGTCCTAGTGATGTCATGACTCCTCAAATCTTGCAAATATTCCCACATCCCCCAACCTAACCCATTACATCTCGCTTATCTAAACTCTGAAAATAATTAATGGCGATAAGGTGCATTTCAGAGGCAAAGGGAGAAAGGATTGAACATGCCAGGAGTACTGCTAAGTCATTAAGCTTGTGGGAAGGGACTTATAAATGTCAGGAGGGAAAAGAGGTCGATGGGGAACACTTTCAGTCAAATAGATTAGTGTGCTGGAAGTACATACAGTTGAATTATAATAATGTGCATAGCAAAGGGGACAAAGGAAGTGCTAAAGATTTTCTTTATTCTAAGTATAATTGATGTAAGAAGTAAGGTGAGTGAAGAGTTTGTAGTACTGAAAACTATAAGATATTGAGAACTTCACTTTTTAGTGAGTTTAGAGTAAGGCAGGCAAACTGGAAACTGATAGTGAAGACATCTGGAGATGAAAACTTGGAACATATGTTGTCCATTTACCTCTGTCTCAACAGCCTGGGTTTTCAGCACATAACAGATCCTGGTAATAGCAAAGGGCAGACTGGGCAAGAGTGAAGATGCCAACATTTGGGGATGAACATTGTCTCTGTTTTTGAGAGTGTGTCTGTAGAGGGTGTCCTATGCAATACAATCTATACAGAGTGTCCTATGGAATAGAGAATATGAAACATAATGTCTGACTACCCACTAAAGGGTTGTATCCTTTTCTCTGTGCTGTGATAGCTAAAATGTCTTTGGCATAAAAATGTCATCTTAAAAATTAAATCTCCCAAAGAAATCAAGAATAGGTGAGCTGGATAGTGCAATGATGTTGGGGCTACAACTCCTAGCTCTGCAAATGTCAGTTCTGTCATTAATTTGAATCTTAAATGTCTCTTAACAGCCTACATGGTGCATGACTGGTCTGAACACTGTGAAGCTAGGGGTAACAGTGGAACCTTTGACTGGTGGGATTTATTAGAATTATTGAGGCCACTGGGGCATGTCCTGGGAGAAAACTGTAGGGTCTCTTTCCAGCTATTGCTCCTTGGCTGTGAGGTAAGCAGTTTGGCCACCACAGTCCCAATGTAATGGGGACAGACTTTTATGGACCACAATTTTCCAAACTGAGGAACAAAAGAAAACAAGCTAATCATCTCAGGTAAATATTATAGGTAAGAAATGGTGACTGGCAAACTATGAGACCAGGACACAGGGTCAAGCTATCTGAGGTCCTGTTGCTATGAGAGTATATAGAAATACTAGTTTACACTTCTCAGAATTATGGTGGTGCCCTCTTATGTAACTGGGCTATTGAATAAAAAGGCTTTGCTCAGGGATTCTATAATTACTAAACCCATACCAACAGTATGAAGTGGTCCAGGTCTTGATTTCTCACTGGCTGACATTTACTACAGGCTCTTCCATGGAGTAGGGAAAGACTGTTTTCAATCTTTACTGTTACCTTTAATTACCCAAGAGAAGTAAAACAGCATCTCTACCTGGTTTGTGAAGTTGTGCTTTTGAAAACTAAAAGTACACATGCAAAATGATTACTTACTAAAAAGTTTTAAATAAAAGACTGCTACCAATAAACACTGTGGGCATGCTCTTCTGTGTGCTTTGGCAAATCTGCCTCACTCACTAACCCTGTGCCCCTGGCTCCTGGGGTGTTTGAATATGTCTCCTAGGCTGCAAATGGTGTCAACGGTAATCATGAACTTCTACTTAGTAAGGGACAGCAAGGGCTATAATCTTTGTAAGCTTTTCAAAAAGAATGAATGTTTTCTGCTTAAATGTTTTAACCCAAACATTTAATTTAAGCAATGTAGTTTATCCCATAACTTGTAAATGAAATTTAAACATTCTTGAGCTAAATTTTTAGACATCAGTTGAATCTCTTTCCAGAGGTTCTACAGAGCCAGGTTCTGTGGTCCTGGAGTAGGTGATTTTTGCATGTAACATTTGCTTTTGATTAAGAGTAAGTTCAGTTAGGTATTGTTTGCAGAGATCATTTCCTGGCTACTTTTCTGAGAACATGTAAAGCATTCAAATTGGGTTTTATAAAATAACTGCAAAAATGTTCTCAGCATGTTTTCAGTTTTAAAGCCCGTAGTACAGTCATCTGCTAATAAGTGTTTTGTTGGTTTTAAAAGCTCCACAAGATAAAAACAATATTTGTTAAAAACTGAATACAGACTTCAAGCTTTCTAGAAATATTTAAGTGCTAAGAATAAGAATGTCTTTTTATTAAAAAAAGATTGTCTTTTTATTAATGTATTCAAAACACATGCTGAGGAGTGAAACTATACTTAACACTTTTTGATGTTGAAGAGCCTATTTCATAAACAACAACAGCAAAAATAATTAACTAAATTTTTTTACTAAACAAATTTTTTATTAAAAGATTGCAAGTCAGGGCTAGAGAGATGGCTCAGCAGTTAAGAGAACTGTCTGCTCTTCCATAGGTCCTGAGTTCAATTTCCAACAACCACATGGTGGCTCACAATCATCTATAATGGGATCCAGTGCCTTCTTCTGGTGTGTCTGAAGACAGCTACAGTGTACTCATACACATAAAATAAAGAAATAAATCTTTTTTTTTTTTAAAGATTGCAAGTCTTTGTTTAAATGGAATTGTCTGATGTCAGTATTAGTTATAAATGCCTTTGTGATCTTGAATGTTAAGGAAAATCCATTTTTATTAAAAAAAAGAGCACTGAAATAAATATAACTTCATAAAAGTTTGTTAACTCATTTAGCTAAACTATGAATTAAATAATCAAGTATGTTCTTTGCTTTCTTCATTGGCAGTTCTAAAAAAACTTAAATGTACTTCATGGTCAATAGAAAACTTCTATAGAGTATCTGAAAGTGAAGTACATGTTAAACAAAACTGTGTGAGAACAAGAACAAGAATGTTGAATATCTTTCTATGCAAGGAAGCATAAGTATGCAGCAATAGTGAATTGCCTTCAGTGGTTCTCCATCAGTTATGAAGATGTTGACCAAGTCAGCAGCTTCTCTGTCCCATTGAGGATTCAGGGAGAGGGATGACAGATAGATTTGGTGGTAGGGAGTTCTGAGGAGGCATATGGAAGAGTGAAGAATCGCTAACGATTAGGGCACATAAAAGGCTGTAAGGAGAAAGGAACATCAAGTCTAAACAGGAGGTGCTAGTGAGTATATCATACACTGGTCTTATCTATTTGCATTTGACTGAGTCATACTGGCATCTGAATGCCCATTGGCCAGGTTCACTTAATGCCTTCCACAATGTGTCCCTTGGTCTCCTTTGTGGTGGAAGATCTTAGTATAATTCTTGGCCTTTGCCAAGGGTCAGGTGAATGGAAGGGCTCTGACTTAGGTTGAGAGTAAGTTTGGGGGATTTAGGTGGGGAACCAAAATAGACTTCCAAGCTCTAAGTATTAATGTGTCTTTTCTATCATCAACAATTGTGTATGAACTGCTGTCCTTTGGGAAAGAATATCATTCTTTAAGTTGACATTATTGCTGGGCAGATTGAAACACTAGGTTACTACACGTTTTTATGGCATTTAGTGTAAGGGAAACACTAGAAAATAGATTTTTTTAATAGTATACTATCAATGCCAACATCTAGGCATTCATAGAAAAAAATCTGTACAGACAAAATATCTTAAATTGTCTTTTATAATTCAGATAAAACTAAGGCATATGTTTTTTTTTTGTTTTTTGTTTTGCTTTTGTTTTGGTAGGTAAAGGCTACAGTGTAAAACTTAGAACTGAAAACACTGATAACTATTTCCTTTAACTATTTCCCTATTTCTTTACTTTTTGATTAAGACACTTTGACAAGGCAGTTAAAAATACAGATTGAAATGCATTAGGTCCCAGACCCCACAGTTCATTACTTTTAGTGTCCAGTCTTCACATGGATTTAACTTAACTTTTCTAACCTTATTTTTGTAAGTTAAAGGATGATACTGGTAACTACTATTTAGAGCTTTTGAAGTGATAAACTTCATGCCATATGTAAAGTGTTTGCAAAGGTGCTTTCAGTCAATGTATAGTTACTGTGATTAGCATGGGTTACATTGGTCTTCCTGAAATGGTTACAATTCAAAAGTATAAATTTAGTCCCTGCAATTCAGATACACAAGAGGCATTTAATCAATTACCTCCCTTGATGAAAGAAAGTCCAAAGTCTTTGGGCTAAGAAGTCTAGTATCATTACTGACCCAAAGAAGTCGTGTATCATTGGTTTTCGGAGATGAGGCTAGGAAGCAGAGTGTTTGACTTCTTCCTTAACTGGTACAGAATTTAGAATTCCTTCATAGTACTTGACAAGAAGAACAGGTAGACTATGCTTAGAGAAGGGATCATGGTAGACTGAGCCACACAAAGCTTCAGAGTCATTATTGTACATTTTACACATCAGCATACAACCAAGGAGTCACTCCAATGCACCAGCTCCTTTTTTTTTTTTCCTCAGTGTGGCTAGCAATGAGAATTTTCAACAGGAAGACTCTTTAAAATACAGATCTGGGGTAACTGAAATAAGGGCGTTCTTTGAATTATTATCAAGTGTACTTCTCTTGGATTCACCCAATAAATCACAGGAGTGACAAGTGTTAGGATCATTCATCTAAATAAATGGAATAACTGCCAGGAATACAACAAAGGACATGATGCATTGCCTGTTTCCCTCATATCACAATAACTCAAATGGTGTCTAAAAGTCCTATAAAAATTGTGACATCTCCATAAGGTTATATAGTATAACATAGGTCTAATATAATGACAACACCTTATTTTTGCCCAAAGTACCTTCCTGGATGAGCCATAACATCCATTTAAGTATATGGATGAAGAGATGATGTCAGTAACTTGGCAAGACTTCAGTAGAATAGCAGGACTTGGGTACCATGCCATTGTCATGTCTCCTTTCAAAAGCTTTGCTCTGTCTCAGAACAGAGCAGCTCCTCCTCTTTCCTCCTTCATTGCTAAGGAGCACATTGGATCTATAACCTAGATTAAATGAACTAACTGCACAGATAAAAAACTAGATAAGAAATGAGTAACTGCATAGGAGAGAATTGGTAAATTCAAGATACCCCCAGAGTTATTCTGAAGCATGGATTTTAAATATGCTAAAGATTGGATTTATTATATCTTATTATTTTGTTGTTTAAAACAGAATTTGCTGTATTCAGGTTGGTCCTGAACTTCCTATATATTTTATTATATATAAAATAATGGTATTTAATCATTAAATATGATATTTAATTTCTGATCTTCTTTACCTCTGAATGCTGGAATTAGAGGCATGAACCACCATTCCTAATTACGTGGTACTAGACAATGGAGCTTGTGAATTGAGAAATGTGTCAGCTTTCTTCAAACATTTGCAAGTAAATAGCTGTCAACATGATACACAAATGATACCTTGTTGCCTCTTTTTTTTCTTTTTTTTCATATCCACAATTAATTAATGCTAGGGGAAATGTGGTGACAAAAGGCTACATTTTGGTTCAAATCTTATGCTAACCTTTGGGAAGTAATTCAGACAAGCTGCATCCCTCACGCAGCCTTAGCAGCCTTCTATGTTGCAGAAGGAGAATGAGCCGTGTTGGTGCACAAAGCCTGCCTTGTTTTATGCTTCTTCTCATGATCTTTATTTACCTTATTTAGTATTATATTCTGAATATTCTTTAGACCATTTCCTTTTCTCTTGTCAGTTCTTATTCTATTTATAGATACCAAACTAATAGAAGTAGCTTATTTCCACAAAGCAAAGCCATGTTTTTATTTCTTTTCAAGACCTTTGGATCACATGAAAATAAGGCCTTGTATCACTTTATTTGAAAAAAAAAAAAACAAAACAAAACCAAAAACCTCTACAGTTCTTAGTAGCATGTCAGAGTCATATACTATACAGTATCAGTGACTTTTAGACATCAACTTTCTCAACCAGTAACTGTAGAGTATTCTGCTCCATAGGTGTTGGTTCCTGGTTCATCTTGGCTCTGTATATTGCTTTTAGGTAATTTCCTGAAACAAGGGTGGCTGAATTGACAATTGGAGTCATCATAGCTAGGAAAAGCTGTTGCTACATTACCATGGTTGTCGATTTGACGTAGACATTGTTTTTCAGATGACAGTTTCCATCATTTGGCACCACTATGCCTGCCAATTTGCTGTCAAGAGCAAGATGTGATGTCTGGTCTGTCATCACCAGCAGCAATCTTTTAGCTTCTTTTCGCCATCCAATCTGACTCTTAAAATAAACATGTAATTAGACCCTGTACAATGACATGGATCTCACTGTGGTCTTTGCCTCAAGTAAACGTTATATTTGAGTTGACAAACATTGTCAGGCTTGAATGATGTACTGTCTCTAAAATAGCATGTCTAAGTATTTGTTTACCCTTCATTCCCTCACTATCATCTGGCCACTCTAGTTTCTGACTATAGGGGCACACGGTCCACTGGTAGAAGAATAAGCCAAATGATATGAGTGGGGCACAAGACTTTGGCTCTGCATTGAGGTGTGTACAAGCAAAGAGCATCCTCTTTGTTAAATCTCATCATCTCTCTCTACTTGGCCTTGCCATCCCATCATATAGCAAAATGAATCCCAATAGTGATAAGAGCTGGGATTTTTAAAAAATGTATTCCTCCACGTTGTTTCCACTCCACAAATCAACTAGAACATAAAACTTTTGCACCCTCAGCTACACCTGAGAACTCAAGCACTCAGCGTGCAAAACTACTTACCTCGCAGACAGCAGCCTGAAGCATGGCATCAAAACCTCCTTCAGGGGTGTCTATGTTTCCAGAGATCTTTTGTCTGTGGACTGCTTTTTCAAACTCTGTGATGTTTTCTGTCAGAGACAGCACATGAATGTATCCATGGGGAGGCATACAGTCTAAATTGTAGTCACTGTGTGGGAAAAGGAAGTTCAAAATCTAGTTTTCTCTGCTTCCTTAAAATTTTCAAAGTGCTATTAATAGTCAAATTATGTGGTTGCTGTAAGAATGGAGGGGTGGGAAAATTTTTATAACAAAGAGAATCTGTAATATTGGAGAATTTAATGTTGGTGAACACTTTTTGTGAACAGAATATAGAACTGTAGGGTTTGATGTTTAAAATGATGATTCTATGTGTTTCACAAATACAGGACAATGAAGCACTTTAGTATGCTATTGCGGGATAATTTTTTAAGAGTAACATAAGAATTTGTACTAATTTTCTATCACAGTTTGTTTTGGATGATGAGAAACACATCCAGAGAGATAATTTGGGAATTCAGCTTAAATAGGATATTGCATTTTTATTTCTAAAAAGATATCATACTAATTTTGAAAAGGAAGCTTGCTGTGTAACTATTAATGAGCAGTAAAACTTATGAACATGACTTTGGTAAACACTCTAGCATCCCAGAAAGAGATTCATTCCTCAGGTAGGCTCTCCTTCAAGGAGATCGTTCAAGCTTGGCATAATGTTATCCAAACTCTAGGGAGGCAGAGGCATCAGGATTGTGAGTTCAGGGTCAGTCCAAGCTACAAAGTAACATTCGATCACAGAAAACTTTAACAAATGAATGGATTAAAAAAACAAAACAACAACAACAACAAAAAAAACCCAAATAGGTAAAGGCTTCTCAAAGTCCTGTAAAAGATAAGTTAATACCATTCTGTACAATTGATAACTATTTCCACAAGTTTGAATGTGTAGACTGAAATTATTTGAGCAGTTTATAGGAAAAAAAAAAAACACCTTTGAGGAAAATGATTTATGGGACAAGAGGTTTACAGAGTCATTTCTCTGAAAATTTAATAAGTGATACTATGTAGAAACTTGCATGCTTGAAGTTAATTTTCTTTGCTTGGAAAGATAGGTACTATTTAGAATCAAACTGGTAATTTTTTGAGTCATGGTCTTTGAGACAGTTGGCTTCATCAGTAACAATGTAAGTATACAATATCACAATACAGTAAGATGTCAGTGTAGCATTGAGATGATAAATATTCTAAAATGTGTCAAACCTAAAATTTCAACAAATTTGGGACAACCACAAAGGAGGAATATAGAATATCCAGAGGTATTTATATGCATGTCAGCCTTATTGGTGGAAATTCATACAAAATTACTAATAATAGGTAAGGTTTTCTAGTATGACAAAAAGCAAATAAACAATATTTGAGGAAATATAACTTAAATGTTATATTCCAAAATAAAAAGATCCTCCTCAAATATTTTTAACTTTTATTTAAGAAGACAATATTTTGAAACATGGTAAGTCCTTATATAAGAACAAACAACATGCTTAAGATTCTTTTACTATTATCCACATGAAACATTAGCTACCTGCACTGATTGTGGATCCTTTCCGGGTGGATACTAATGTATGGCGAGACAGTTTTATCCACATATGAGCCAAAACCAAGACGGAAGTCACGGGAAAAAAAGGCCATTTTTTTAGATAAATCGTTTCCAACGGAATTCAATTTTTCTATATTATTGTGCATTGATGCTGACACATCAACCAGATAATAAAGATCCACGGGGTATTTCTTCAGAGGACGGATTTTTAACATAAAATTAACTTCAGCTCCTAATTCAAAGAAAGAAAAACATCATGTAGTCTTCATTTACACATGTTAGATGTCAGTATGTCAATGAAGTTTTCATTTGCATTTGGGGTGTGTGTGTGTGCATATGTGTAAGCACACTTGTCATGCTATATACACTGAGGTCAGACAACAACTTGCAGGAGTCAGAATCAGGTCTGTGCTTCTGTCCTGTGGATCCCAGAGATTGAACTATAGTGGTTAGGTGTGGCAAGCACCTGTAGCCACAGAGCCATCTTAGTGGCTTGAATCGATACTTTATTATGCAGCACAATTATCATGTTTACACACTACCAAGTTAATTTTCTTATGATATGGCTGCCACTATGTATCATTATGTACATGATTCAATACTGGATAGAGGAAACTTAAGTGAAAGCAGATTGTTTGGGCTCACAGAACAGAGGATACAGCCAGTTATCTTGGTGGGAATGGCATGGTAGCTGGGACAGCAAGAGCTTGATGACCTACTTTTTTGTATCTTTGTAGATCAGGCCTCAGAGTGCTACAGAGGTAGCAGAGCTGGGTATGGCTCTTGAAAACCTCTCACAGTGACCCACTATACCATCATATCCTTTCAAAACAGTGTTGGAAGCTGGGAACATAGTGTTCAAGCAAATAGCCGTGAAGGATGTTTCAGATCTAAGCTACAACAATGTATTTCTGACAATTCTATAGACAATAAAGAAACAAAAAATTGACCAACTCAGTACAACTGTAGGAGGAATCATTTGCGTAAACACAAATTGTTCACAACGTAAAATAAACAGCATTCTGTCTGAAAAAGATTTAGGTGGTTGTGCTCAGGGAATGATATGAGGCAAATCAGAAAGATACCTTAAGAAAAATGACCTTTTCCTCTGTGTAGATGTTAATTCATCCTTTGCTATAAGGTTCCTTTGTCAATGAGATGTGAACCTTTTGGTACTTGACAGTACATGAAGCTTTTTGAAATGATAAGAGACACGTTATGAATCAGCTAATGAGCTTCTTCCTATAGATTACTGGGTAAGTCAGTGGGTTGGAGCAGAAAACAAGGCATGCTATGTTGAAGGTGTGGAGATTATTAGTTCAGCATGAAGAGGAGCTTCAGTAAATGTATGCAGAAGATCACAAAGGCCTTGAGCAAAATACCTGGACTGAAAGAGACAGTCACTCCCAAGACAGGTAGAGTTGCCTAAGGGCACATGTCTGCAGTGCAGGTTATTTAGTTCTTGGCCATATTATGATTTGACATAGGATATTGGTTATTCATCTTAGCCCTTCAGAGATTCTACGTCTGCATTTTTTAAGATATCCTAGGAACAATCACCTACTTAAAATTTGTGAATTTCTCCTTTTAAAACAATAAGTTAAATGATTTCAAATCATTAACTGCTCATACACAGAGAACATTTCAACTGGGAAGTATTTATAAAAATAAATTACAATTTGTATATTCACATAGTCAGTGGGATGATATGCTGAAAAGATTTCCCTATTCAGTGAATTATTCCTGTATTTTCCTTTAAATTCTTTTATAATTCCAATGTTATTCAGTCTGAACTATCTATCCTATCAAAATAACAAGGCTTTCCTGGCAGATAAGAACAAATATAGAAAAAGCAGGTGTTCACTCATTTCCAGTTTGCTGCCTGAGTAGGAAACCCCGTGAATGTAGTGCTCTGAGTTCTGCATCCCAGAAGTTTGGAAGGAAACGTGAGGCAAGCATAATCCAGCCTCATCCGTCCTCTCAGTCCACTTTAGGAGATGGTCTGCCTTCAGAGAGCATTTAGTCTACTCACCCTTTGGGTCCAGGCTGACAAGTACCAATAGAAACATTCTGTAATTAAAATGGGAAATTAAATGTAGGAGAACATCAGAAAATAGTATATAGGGCCAGATAAGAAAAAGAAACAGACACAGAACAAAAATTGGATAGCATAGTTCATGCAGAAGGGCTTGAACTTAACACATAGGTCAGCATTTAAGAAATATAAAAATTGTGTAATTTTTTTTTGACTGATGACTTGGGCATATTGCTAAAGGCCTCAGGCTTTAGACATATGGTGTTTTGATCTTGGTGGATCATTGTAGTTCATGGTGATTCTGTCTGACAATGAATGACTCTATGTTTTTATAGATGATGTGTCAGTTTTTCAGCAGACTGTGCAGGGAACTCAGCAAAAGTGTGGGATGGTGAGCCCAGTGAAAGGCAGTCTGTGCAGCAGCTGCACAGGTTTCCTTGGGGGACTAAGAAATTGAAGGCAATCCAGGCAAATGCCAGCCACACTGGAGTCCTGTGCTGACAAGATTTGTTCACAGCCTAGCCAGCAAAAATCTCCTTTCACTGGCTCAGCAAAGAAGAGTTGATGAGAAAGCCTTGGAGACCACTGTGACAAGATCCTGAATTATCTAGATGCTGGACTCAGCATAGGTACCTGGATCAGTCCTCAACATGGGCTAAGACCTCAATAAGACAAGTTGTTATTTAAAAGTAAAACTTTCCATACTTTGTTTTTTTTTAGTCATTTCCCAGGAGAACAATAATTGTTATATTTACATTTCCAGACCCCTGAACTGCCATCGAGGTTTTGCCAGTTCAGGCCATAGAAAGGCCACTTTCTACTCAAATTGCACTTTGCTTGTTAAGATGGGATTAAATTTGTATTACCAAGCCTTCCTTGCCTGTGAACTTCAAGCATTACTTATAATGTGCTCTCAGGTTGCCTTTAGATTAAGCAATTATCTATGTGGAGAAAAAATTAGCTATGCTTTTGTAATATAGAGAAATGTGTATAGATATATTACTTAAGACTCATGACTGTCACCATTACAGGGTTGTTAATGCAAGTAGCAATGTCTTAATGTCAGAGGAACTGTGGGAGATGAGCTATGCAGAGATATATGTACTACATTTATATACTCTACAAACTGGTATATATTAGTCGATCAAACCAGTCTTTAAATAAATGTTTAATCTTAAGCCCATTATTCACACTCAACCCAAACTATGTCCTTTGTCACATTATAAGTGATTTTATAATTAGATTATATGGAAACTTTAGGATATCTAAATTATAAAATTCCAAAATGTCCTATTTAATTAAAAATTTGCCACTGCCTAGCTTGGTGTTCTAGGGCTTGTCTTGTTTCCCAGGATTGCTACCAAAGGAACTATGACAGTAACAGCAGAACTGTGCCGGTAGGCCATGGAACTCTGGACTGAAGTGGCAATGCCTCATGCTCATTAAACACTTGTTGGTGCTATGCAGTGGCTTAAAACAAAGAAACTAACACTGGTGGGGAGGAAAGAAGTGAATGCTGTATCTTTACTCCTACAAGAATAGCCTCCTGGGCAAAATACACGGCTCAGTGGTTAAGAGATTTAGCTGTTTTTTCACAAGACTCAGGTTTCCAGAACCCACATAGTGCTCACAACCATCTGTAATTCCAGTCCCAAGGGATCCAAAGCCCTCTTCTGATTCCTGAGGGTATTGTGTTCAAGTGGTGCACAAACATATAAAAATGGGTTTCATGGGCTTAAATCTTTGAAGACTTGATACCTAGTCAATGGAACTGTTTGGAACTGATTAAACGATGTGGTCTTACCAGAGGAGATATGTCACTAGGGGTGAGCTTTGAGATTTGAAAAGACTTTCCATTCCCAGTTTGTTTCTCACTACCTTCTACGTGTGGATCAAGATAATAGTTCTAGGCTGTTCTTACCACGCCTTTGCTGTGTGTGTCATCATGGAATCTAACCCTCTGGAACCATAATTCTAATTAACATTTTCCTTTAAGTTGCCTTGGTCATGATGTCTTATCACATCAACAGAAAAGTAACTAAGACAATGACCTGTGTTTAATCATTTCTATTATTACTTTAAAACAAACTGGACTATTAGATATTGTAAAACAGTTTTATATTCAATCGTATTTGATTTCTAAGTAAGGAGAAACTGACATGGAGTTTACTTTCCAAATACTTACAGAGGTAAGATGTGATGGACAGCTATTTAGATTGAAGTTTACTAGAGAGTTTTAGTCAGTGTATTCTTAGCTCATGTGTAGTTGGTCATCATCACTCATGTCATTTTTTTTTCTGAGTGTGGAGGATAAAAGGCAATATTGATTATGTTGCTGGCATCTTTTTCTTACCAATCTCATGAAGAAGAAATTTTGGACAATGAGAGGGAGTTTCTGACAATGTTTTACTTTTTGTTCAAGTCATTTGCTGCCATGGAACACACACTTCCTTTTCTTTGTTAGCTTCTCTTTGTGGAGTACAAGTGAGTGTGAAGATGTGTGTGTGTGCGTGTGTGTGTGTGTGTAGTGTGATTTAAATCACATTTTCTAACTAACTTTAGATCCCATCACCCACATTAAACCGTCAAACCACTAAATATAGATGATGTCAAGGCCAACTATGTGGAAAATGGTTATGATTGACTATAATCTGGGGCTGACCATAACATTTCCTCCTTGGTATTTTCTTGCCTTTATGAATTTCTCCCCTCCCCTCCCTTCTTGGATCCTCTTCTTACCAGCTTTATATTATATTGTTTCAGACAAGACCTCACTATGAAGCTCAGATTGGCTTAAAACTCAACTCCCCCTGACTCTCTCCTTCCCGTCTTAGCTTTTGCTTACATTTTCCCTCCTTATTTCACCTTTCTCCTCGGCCTTGAGCTTTTCCACAGACACTGCACCATAGATTCTAGGTTTGTTTTTGTTTTTAAAGCTCAAAGTTGTATATGTCCCTGCCTGCTTAAGGTGCTCAAGTAGCCAATTATGGCAGATCAAAGCACCTCCATCTTCACCTTAAGTCTAACAAAATAAAACTGCTTGTAAGTCCCCAGAAATACTCTGCAACCACATGCTTCCATGCCTGCTTTATGTTCGTTTTGGCTGTGGTAAGCTAACCTCCCTTTCCTTCGAGTAATTACTGCTTTATGACAAGCTTACTGTTCGGTAAGCTACTTCCCCTTGGACCAGGATGAGCTTCCTTCTCTTGTTTCCTTGGCAACTGAATCATACTCTCACTTTAATATTTTCCATATAATTATGAGGTCCCAGACATAACATCTTTATTGTCTTTCAATTTCTAAAAGTTACTATAAGATAGCGTTACATAGAATGATTAGCTCTGTATTTGGCACACAGTAAAAACATATATATTACTGATTATTGCCATTATTTCTATTGAATCCTAAGTAAACTTAAGGATAGGGATTGCTTTTCATCTCTGAAGCCTTTTTATCTGAGAAGACCTAAAACAATACAGATCCAAAAGGGAAAAAGTATAATTATTGATGTATATAAATTACATGAACACCTAAGCAGAAACATGCAATTTATATACATACTAAATTGCAAATATTTTCTAAAGAACAGGGCATTTGAAGGATATAGTCACATTTCTTAGAGAAAAATATATAAACAGGGATAACTTGCTGTAAATTAGCATTTAACTATAAAATAGGATATTGGCATATTAGTATGAACAAGCAAATCACATGGAATAAACATGTCTCATCTCCATGCCATAATAAACAGTCTCATAGGCTCCAAAACAGTGAAGCCAAATGACCATGGGTGGAAATGCTGATGTCATAAAACAAAAGAAATCTGTTATTTCTCTGAAGTATTCTGTCACAGTGACATAAAACTAATTCATCTAGCAAATCCACTTTTAGCAATTCTAAGGAAATAAGCTGGTTTGTTAGAGAAACTGTATTTGAACCTGATTGGGATAATTGCACCCTTACTGAATATAATGTAACAGTGTTTATATGGAGACTTGTAATTGTTACAGCAACATCTTCTTGTTCAAGAATGTGTATTCTTTTGTTTGTCAGGACACAGTGGTTCTTAGCAAATGCAGTCTGATTTTATTCGCTAGACTGACTCACAATAACTAAGTATCTTGTAGGCCTACAGCAAATCTGTGTAAGCATTTGCATGATACAGGTATAACATGTTCCTTGAAAATCTGAATGAACACAAAGCACTTCTTACCACGTAACTGTTTAGACCAAAGTACTTGTAGACTATTTCTCATTTAATTAGAAATTAAATTTAATTTTATCTTTGTTTCTTAATTAGATTTACTAACAATATATTATTGTTATTGAGGTTATATATCTATTTTATTTTATTTTATTGCTATATTTTATTTTAATATATTTTATTTTATTGCTATATTTTATTACATTTTATTTATATTTTATTACATTTTATTTTAATGCTATATTTAACTTATTTTATTATTTTAAATTTAAGTTATTTAATTTTATTTTATGATTGCTTGTTTTGCTGTCCTTTTGTTTGAATGTTCAGTTCATTTTTATTCATTTCTTTTTCAAAGTAAAAACAAACATTTCCATTTTTAGGACAATTCAAGTTATATCTTATCTATTTGAATGTATTTTATCACTGTTATTCTTAGTTTATGACTAAAACTTTAATTTTATCTTTTGAGTCAATTTTAATGCACTGTGCTTAAGGATATGGATTGTGGAATAATTTTTAGTTACTATAACAGGGTTCTCTGTGATTAATTTCTTAATATATTTTATGGACGTTAATATTTTATACATCAGTGTTATAAGCTGAATAGTACTTGGTGATGTGCCTTGGGAAGTGATTAGGTTAGATGAGATCATGGAGATAGTACTTCATAATGGGATTAATAATCCTCTGAGATACTGGAGAGCTTCTTTCTACATTATCCCCTTTCCTATGACTTCCCCTGTCAAGTCTGCTTGTGAGGAGTCATTAGGAACTCTTGTAAGCTTGGAGAAGAACTCTCACTGGGCACTAAGTCTGCCTACACCTTGTTCTTGAACTTCCCTACCGTTAGACATTTTAGCCTTTCTGGAACTGTGAGAAAAGATAATTCTGTTTTCTGTGTCACCAAATGCAAGGCATTGTAAGGTGGCAGCTAAATATACTAAATCATCAAATTTTTAAGCTCAGCTGTTCCGTTATATAATTTCCCCCTTATTTCCTCTGAAGATATTGAAGGAAATGATTTTAAGCTCTCCTCTAATGAGCAACTTGTTAAGTCAAGTGAAGAGAGGTGACACAGGGATCTGTGGGATTTGAAGAAAGGCTTGGGGTAAAAACCATGGTAACATCATGCCTTCAAATGTAGGTGTGCTCAGGGAGTAACCCTGGACACACTTGCGCTAGAAAGCCAAATTATAATGGAACGTCATGTGTGTTACCATTCATGGTTAACACAAAAAGAACAAACACCAAGCAAACAAAGAAGCTCAACCTCATGAAGACTTTGCAAGCAAAATTGTAAAATGCTGCTAGGATATGGAGACTGGTAAGAAACTGGGACTTTTAGAAGTAATCTAGGAGAGATTAGAAAACCTGAGATCACAAGACTATTGTAGATACAGGTAGAGAAGAAAGTCATTAGAGGTGGCTGGACAATAATAACTTCAGAAGGCTGTGTGTGTAGGCAAGACATGTATGTAATTACTGGAATGTTAAGGAAAAAATTGACTGGGCAAACATTGTGAAATAGTTGCTTTTTGGGGTTTTTTGTTGTTGTTTGTTTGTTTTCCTGTCAATAGTAAGTGGGAGGAAGAACCATAACCTTAACCAACTGAGTCATAATTCCTGTACTGGCTATGGATCCTTTTCTTGCTCGTGCTCAAATGCTTCCATACTGAGTTGTTTCATTATTTTATATGGTGAAGAACCCAGTTTTACCTGATGCTAGGAACATGTCCAGGGAAAGAAATAGAGTTTAGCTAGTAACTAAAGAGTCTGGAAGAAATAGTTCAGCTTTTAGAGTAGATGAGAAGTATAGCAAAAATTATTATTATTATTATTACTGTTATTAAAAACAAAACCTTTTTCTTAAGTTTAATTAAATTTATTAAAAACAAAACAATATAGGACCACCCACAGTGAACTAATGAAGAGTCGGAAACAACTTAATATTACTTTAAACCAGTTTTCTAGCTCTGTGGTTTATATCTGTGTTCTTTGACAGCTTGTATACAGTTCATATATTGGAATTCATGTACCTGGGGCAATGGATGTTTTCCAGATCTACAACATATGTCAGACTGAGGGGAATACTGTGACAGAAGGGGAGATATCAGAGAAATGCATGAAGTAAAGTACATACTAATCTCAAATGCCATCACAGAGCTCTCTAAGGTAATTATGATAATAATAAATGATAGTTTTGTTGAAAAGTACATAGCAATACAAGTATTTATGGAAAATTTATTCCAGCACTTTGAGGAATGGAGAAAGAATATAAAAATAATATGTTCCCTTTCTGGTCTTAGTAGGTATGACAGGCTTAGAGCTACCAGGCCATGCAATTATTGAACATACATGACTAAAGGAGAGAATCAACTCCTGCAACTTATTCTCTGACCTCTAGGTATACTTTGGCATGTGTGTGCCTATTTGTCTTCTACCAACTAAATAACTAAACATAAGAAAAAGTTTCCCTTCCTCCAGAGCTTCATTGGATCCAGAGCATAATTATGTCACAGTGTGACTGTACTGTAATAGCAGAACACAGAATTACAATAGGTTGCAATAAGGTTTGTAAAGTGTCCCAGGCCATACAATTTAGCTACAAACATGACAGGGACTAGAACCATGGTTCCTTGATCTGAGCTCAGTAGATTTCAACTATACTGCTGTTGGTTGCATATTAATTGTGAGCAAGTAACTAGGAGCTACTATTGCAATTAGAGATCATCACAGATTTCTTTGACAATTGCCAAACCTGGATGCAGTTGGATTGAGACTTCTCCCGGGGTCACTTGGGTATTGATTTCATTCTCACTTGATGTTACTACATGCACAGACAGGTATTCTATCGAGTCAACTGGACAGCCTTTGCTTATCAAATTGGAAACAGTATCACAACGTTCACTTCTTGATCCACCTGTAACAAAATCCTATTTAAAAAAAAAAAAAGATAATCACTGATGTTTTTAGCAAGTCACCCCTGTGACAACTTAAGAAATTTACAATGTAAAAATGACGAAGGAGATATTTCCCATGTAGAACAAATTAGGCCATCACATAAATTAGCTGTATGCTTCTAATAAAACTTTGGGCAGCTTTGTCAGGAATAAAAGTTTCACTTCTACAGTTCATTTAAAAATAAGAAATCAAGTTAGTAAAGAGGAGAGTTTAATCAAGCACTTTAATTGTTACTGACTGAGCCCTGTAAAATCACACCAGTTTCATTCTTTTTAAACATCTGACTTTGGAAAGACAGACTTAAGAAAGGAATTAGTCCAAGTAGACAATTTATTGTTTCCACATGTGTGCCTTATGTCTCAAGGAACCCAGCTGGCATGTCTACTGTATACTGTTGTGCTTGGGAGATGAGAGCAACTCTTTAAAAATCACATGACTACTCATGAGTGCTGACAACTCATCTAAGAAGGAATTGGAATTCTAGCTTCTTAGACTATCAATTTTTGCAGCTTCTTGTATACAAAGCAGCCTGTAAATAATTAGATAAGCCAAGGAAGATGCTTGTGATGATACAGTAATAGATGATTCCAATTCAAGCTTTCCTGATTTTGCATCTAAAGTTAAACTTTCCATGATTGTTCAGCATAAAATGGTGGCTATCTTAGGATTAATGAAATATGATTAAAAGTTAATTTGTTCTGGCTGAGATTAAAAAAAAAATGGTACTTCCATTTTTCACATGACCATTCAGATTTTGTACTTAAAAGATTAAAAATATTTTAATATGAATAATGTTGATCTAAGTTATTTATTTGAGATAGTTACATGTGAGCTGAATATTTGCGCAGTAATCTTCCTAGCAGAGCTATTTTGGCCCAGCATTTAAGCATTTCACCTTTAAGTTATATGATTCAGGGAATTTGATCTCTAGTTAATTAATCATTCAGCAAAAGACTGTTGAACAGACACTACAAGATAATGATTTTTCTAAGTGTTAAGGATACAGAGCAAGGCAGGTAGAGTCTTCACTACTGAAGTCAACAGATCGTGGATGAATTCAGTCACTAAGCAGAAAAATATAATTATTATATTATATATGGGATTAAAGCTTAGGGGCAAGAGAATGACGTAGGGTTTATGGAGAAGCAGAAATATAAACCTTAAATGATAGGCCAAAGGTGATATCATTAATTATGAAGAGTGATATCCCCAGCACCAGGGAATGACTAGATAGTACCATAGTAGGCAATATAAAACATTTAAAAAAATGTTCTTTTTTCTCAATTTAAAGCATGGCTTAGTAAATTAAAGTAAGTGGGACAAATGCAACCATTTGTCTGTTTTCATAGTGTGTGTGTGTCAAAATGCCCCATTTTTAGATTATGGTAGAAGAATGTACAGCAGACACTGTGTATGGCTGCAAGTGCTAATGGTTTACTGTTTGGTCTTCACAACATTGACTAATAATTAGTGTATGGCTTTCACTGATGATCCAAACACAGTGAAGAGGGAAAAGGCAATCTGCCCTTCTTTCTAATTAAAATTTTCCAAGTGTTTGTTTGCTAAGTGGTATTGTGGAAACAGGCACATTTAAATTTGCCTTACAGTTAACCTTCACCTAGATTTTAATCGGAAGTTTAAAACAGTTGTAGCCTTTACTTATATCTAAATGCATCATATCAACTGGTAACATCTACAACTACCAGCCAGATACAGTTTATAAACTGCTTGGAGTTCCTCCAAGAAGTAGGCAGTAACTGGTATAGCACATACCACAGTTCCTCTAGTATGCTTCAGGTTAGGTGGAGGACTCTATTTCTCTTGGCATGTGGACACTGAGCGTACACAAGGTTTATTACTTGTCAAATTTCCAACTCAGATGTCACAACACAAAGGGCTACAGTCATTTTCCAGACGTAAAGTCCCCAAGATCTCATATCATGCAAAGTAAATAAAATATAAACAGCTCTAATCTTTCTTTTCATCCTCCTAGAGTGTCTGAACTCAGGTGTACAGAATAGAGAAGATGAAGAGGTGGCTAATTTCCTGTAACTATACATCAAGCTATATGCCCTGTGACCTTTAAATGTCAAATAGTTTTGCTAAAATAGCAAAATCTTCTCAATTGTTTTGCAATGTCTGAATCAGAATGGTGGTTTTTAGCCCACTGTAAGCACTAAGTCAGAAAAGCATTGCCAACCGACCAATTATGCTTGAAAAGGAAAGAAAAGGCTCTTGCCATTGCGGCTTACTTTCCATTTGAAAGAAAAGCAATTTGAAACCACACCCTTTTAATTTCTTGGCAGTTTATGTCATTTTAATTTCTTCTAACCCTTATGTTTTACTTTTTCTTCAAGAAAAATACTGGGGAACTTAAACTCCAAGTTTCTGTAGCTAGGATCTGATGAGAATGAGAGGCCCAGGCTGAAGTCTCTGTAGCTTCTCACCAGTTGCTTCTTGGGTGTATTACCATAATACTCTGGGTATATAAACAAAATGCATTTCCTCTCTACCGAGAGTTTTGGGCTTCCAAAGTCACCAATCTGCTTGGAAATTGAAGGGTCTTATCACCTCCCTTTAGACAGCAAATGCCCTTGGAATCCTAATCTGTGATGACAGTGGTTTCATGTCAGGCATGTCCTCGCTGTGGCTTTATCAGCCAAGACAGAAAGAATATTGCTCAAAACAATGTGTCTCCTCTTAGGGATGTTAATAAGAAACACACATGTTAACTAGATTATATTAACAAGGTACTTTCTATCTCAAATGTTTTCTGATGGCTTTCTGAAGCATGGAAGGAAGGGAAATAGAGAATATGGATTAATATATTAAAATGTCACATGTGAATGCAAGCAAATTGAGTATACACTGTCTACATTCATAGTGACTTTTTGAGGCAGAATTTTGTATTTATCCCCCATTTATCTCTCTCCACCAGTAATGCCTTCTCCTCCCTATAAATATTTTTCCCTCATTCAAGTCTATTTGTTTTGTTTTGTGACCCAGGGCTGTCTTTGTTTTCATGGATTTGGAATTATCTACTTCAGCCTGATGGGCTCACCATTCAGTTCACAACTAAAGACAATGATCGAACCTTTCCAGGACCTTTCAGCTGCTAAATTTTTTGGCAAGGAGAGGAGAGCCCATCCATAACTCATTGTTACAAGACCAGTCTTAAATGCAGGTCCAGTGCAGGTAGCTACAGCTGCTGTAAATTTCAGAGTGCAATGCTGAGTCATTTTCAGTAGACAGAATTTCTGAGCCTCTCCCCTTATCTTCCAACTCTTACATCTTTTCCACCACCCCTTCTTGGGTATCTCATGAGTCTTATAGGGTGTGGTATTTTGAATAAGGTCCTTTTCAGCCATTATCATCATGATAAGGAATAACCTCCTCTTTCTTTCCCTCCATCTTTTCTGGCTGAGAAATCAGAGCCACCAGTGGTATCTGTGTCTATACGATGGGTGATTTTACTTCTTGACAATATCAGACTGCTTGTGCACGAAGGTATGTGTGGAGGCCAGAAGTTGATGTTTACATGTCTTCTTCCATTACTTCTCCACCTAAGTTTTTTGAAATACAGTCTTTCACTGAATCTGGAGTTTGCCATTTCAACTAGACTGTCTTGCCAGCAAGACCCAGGAATATGTCTGTTTCCACTTCCCAGTGCTGGATGTGCACCAATACATCTGGCTTTCATGTGGGTGATAGGCATCCTAATTGAAATCCTCCTGCTTGTACTGCAAGCACCTTTCCCCACTGAACCATTACTCCAGCTCCTGGTTGAATTATTGGCACAGTCAGCTCAGCTCTCTAAACATAAGTAAAGAATATATAGTATATAGTCACAAGTCTTATATCTCAAGCAATGTTTTATGTCCTATCCATATATTACTTCATTACATACTGGTTAAAGCGTGGGGTAGGCAGAACCAGTATTTCCATTTTAGAGATTGGGAAAAATGTGATTTAAAGGGATAAAGTAACATAGTTTATATAGTTGTTTACATAGTTTACAGTTAGAAACCATTAGAATAACGGCTTAAATTGAACTTGGTGTCTCTTTAGTCTTTGGTGTCTCTTTCTAAACATGAATCACATTACACTATAGTGTAAGAATAACCTTGCAAATGTTCAATGTTTTCATCAAGGTCCCTATTTGCAGGTCCAATAGTTGACACAGGTTCCTTCTGTTCCTCAGCACACCCCCCTGCACTGGCCTTCTTCCTTCTGAATTCCCATCCCTTGGCACACTCCCAAGTTTCTGCTTCTGTGGGCAGACAGATGGGTATTTTCAGAGCTGCCATTTTTCTTCCCTTTTGTATCAATCACAGCTGTGAGGAGGAGTGGTCTCTCTGGAACCCAATGTCACACTTGGCTGACAACTACGCTTTGAAGCATATTTCTGAAAGCTCACCCCAACAACTCCCACTAAAGCACTCAGCAGCTGAAGATGGCTTGGCACAAAGAGCAAGGCTATCTTTAAAGTGATGAGTGGAGTATTGGCTTAGGGTCAGAAAAACCAGGCCACATCCCTGACACAGAAAGCCCTACAAAGGCAACTCCATGTTCAAGGCTGTAGAGGTGAGGAGAGAAAGGCATGCTTGGAGAATGGAGAGACTGCTGCCTAGTCTTTAGATCATAGGACTGATGATCTTAGACTAAGAAACTCTGGAATCTTCCTTTTAATGACATTGTGTGACTTGCTGGGTGGTGACAAAGTACTTCCTTGTTAGTTAATGACATCTGATTTTTCCTATGATGGAGTTCAGAGAACACAGGAAAACATGGGACTGTCAGCAGAAAAGGTAGCTTTTAGGTATGGCTATTGTATGTGAATCTCTTACACTGTAGTCCCTGACTTGTTCACAGGTCAGAGTGATATCCATCATCCCTGCTACTTCTCAGTAGTCTTTGTCTTCCTGTTGCATTTATGAGGAGGGAGAGTGAGAAGGGAGGGTGACAAAATGATGGGAATTTAGTTGTTGAGATAAATTAGGGGAAGTAAAACTAGAGATTCATATCCATGTTAGGCAGAAGTCTCTGAAAGCTCATTGGTTGCAATGCCCAGGAGTTGCATAAGTAACTACAAAACTACCCAAATAACGTCAAAAGAAACTCCAATGTAGCAGATGGCACCTTGGGAAAACATTATATAGAGATAGGTACCACTGATTTAAGATTTCAAAAACATCATAAAACAACTTTAAAGCAAAAAAAAAAAAAAAAAGATGACATTATAATTTTTACTAAGAATTTTGTTGGAATTTGTTTCTCCACACAGAATGCAAAACATTAACTTTTAAAACAATTAACAGCGTATTATTATTCACCACTCTATAGGATTTAAATGTACATAATATTTTATGAACAGGTCTAAGTATAAAAATAAAGACATCACATTGTCTATAAGGAACAAAAATTGTTATACAATTTTCGGAAATCACTGAATTTTTAGTATTTCACATAAAAAGAAGCAAAATGGACCAATGAATAGTCCTGCTTTTCTTTTATGAGTAAGTATTAAAAGAGCAAAACTTAGCAAACTTAGGTATATAACTTTATGCTACAAGTTGCAGCAAGAATCTTATAACAAAGTCTACTGAACTATCAACATTATTATGCTTGCCAAGTTTTTCTATAGAACATATGGAAAGCATAAATGGTTTACACTCATGTCAAAATTACCACACTTTTTCTAACAAAAATATTACAATTGATTTTATATTCAGTCAGATAAGCTGCCTTCCCACAGAAAGCCAAATAAAGTTTCCCTGATGCATCCTTAAAATACAGAATATTGGGGCAATGAGATCAGGCTAGAGGGGAAGTTAAGGATAGAAAAAACTCAAAAGTTGCAGCAACAACAAACAAACAAACAAAAACAAGACACACCTCTTGAACACACCATCCGCATTCCGGACCCAGCTGGAGGCACCTGGCACAGGAGACCACATTTGCAGAGCCACATCTATTGTGTTCTGAAATTCAAGTTAAGATGAACCATTAGGCTTTTTTTTTTTTTTTTTCCGTAAAGATGGAAAGTGAACACAATTCAAATTGCAGTTAGAAAAGTAAAACAGGGTCACCTTTTGTTAGAAATAGATAGCATAAAATACTGTATAATTGCTGTGGAAAGCATTAACAGGCATCGAGATAGCTAACATTTAATTTTCTAGGACTGGGAGAAAGGAGGAAGATGGAAATGTGACCTTTGTTGAATCTGGGGATTTAGCTTCACTGAAGTTTGTGATGCACTGCAAGGGAACCTTTTAAAATTTCAGTTCATTGAAGGCATAGTTCATAATCTCTGAACCATGCTCTTCCTTCTGCTGGTTTTCATGTAAAAAATGAGCTTACCAACAGGTGAAGGCACGCTGAGTCACAGTGAGGGAAATTTCTGAGAAGTAATCTTGACAGACATTTAAAGTAGTTCCAGTCAAAGTAGATTGTGTTAATACCGATTTGTGTAATGCAGATCTAGATGCTGTGGCATGATTCAGTATTTTAGACACAGAGTGTTTCAATTGAGTAAACCCTTTTAGCTAATTCAATGTATTTTTTTTTTCTTTAGATTGGATCACATTAAGATCATTCATTCCTATGCTGGGCTGTTTCTGAATAGATAGTTGTATCCCAAAATTGCCTTTATTCCTCCATGTACCCAGTTCTTGATTATAAAAAGGTTCATTACGGTAAACATAGACATAGACTCTAATACAGAATGAGCATGTATCAGTTTTTCTTTTTTTTAGTGATCCTGTAGTTTATCCTTTAACCTGAGATGGCCTACAGGCACTGAAAATCAATTATCTCCACTTTGTTCATAGACTCACAGTGAATGAGGTGGACATCAAGGTTATGAGTCACTTACAGTTCAGGTGGGAGAGAATACACAGGTTATGTACAAACACAGGGGACTTCAGCAAATTGCTATGGGGATGTGGTGAGGATAGTTCTCTCTACTTTAGAGCAATGGAAAGAGGTGGGGCTGTGGTTCTCTTAAAGTATTGCTCTATATTGTGTCATACAGTACTCTCTTTGCTCTCTTGGTTCACATATTCTAATCTGTATTTCTCCCCTTAAAAGTGCGTTCAGCATTGAAGTATGCATTCTTATGGACATAATTACACATGACTGTGAGAATTTACAAGGATAGGATCCATCAAATTCATGTTGCAATTTTTCTTCTCTCTTTCAACTTTCCTAAACATTTTGGAATCCAGGGTGAAACAGCTCTGACTTGCATGTGTCATAGCCCAGGTGTTAAAGTGGGCAGAGTGGAGGCGGCAACTACAGTAGAGAGGTACTAACTATAGCAGAGTGTCAGGACTATGTGCACCCTCCCCTGTCTTCCCTAGGCAGGCTCTGCATTAAGCCTAGCATACTCTTCTCTCTCTCTCTCTCTCTCTCTCTCTCTCTCTCTCTCTCTCTCTCTCTCTCTCTCTCTCTCTCTCTCTCTCTCCCCTCTCTCCCCTCTCTCCCCTCTCTCCCCTCTCCCCTCTCTCCCCTCTCTCCCCTCTCTCTCCTCTCTCCCCTCTCCCCTCTCCCCTCTCTCCACACAAACACACAGACACACATACACACAAATCTGTAAGAGTTATCCACCGATCTTCCTAGATCTAGTCTAGAATTCCAAGAACTAAAAATAACTTCTGTTTTGGGCTCCCTTCACTACCAGCTTAGCTATCTAAATATGGAGACTGCCTAGTCCAAATCATCCATCTGGCTTAGTCTGAAAAAAAAAAAAAAGAAAAAGAAAACCCTGCTTAAATAATTCTTAAAATATTCAGAAGACGAAGTGACCTTTCAGTTTTATTTCCAGAAAAAAAAACCAAACTGGGTCTAGAAATCAGGCACACTGGCAAACTTTTGTGCATTCTGCATCTCCAATCCAGTGGTTGAGGTGGGGCCTCTAGAGTGAGAATGTGTCTGAGATTCCTCCACTCTGAGACTGTAGCCCTTTTAAAAGAGGCTTCTCTGTGACTACCCCCTTTTGCCTTCTTGGACTCTGTCACATGAAGGCAGAGGACCCTCACAAAGGATGCAATGACTGCTCTTTTATGATGGGTTCCCCAGCCTCTAGAGTTGTGAGAAATAGACTTCTTATAAATTACTTAATATCAGATATACTGTTACAGCAACAAGAAATAAATAAGATACAGAGGTGATTTGACCTTTACTAGTGCTGACTTTGACCTTCCTGGAACATGGAGTGACATGTATTTCAATTCAGTTCAGACTTGAATGGGCCACTGACTCAACAGATAGAACTTTATGTTGCCAGTTAAGATTGCAGAATCCTGGAAGAAGAGAAGCAGAACTTGGGGCTATGTCTTATGTTTGTCTAATTCTGACCTAGGTTTCCCCAGTTTTGAGCTTTTGTTAAGCTCCTACTTTCTTCCACATGGGAATCAGCAAACTTACAACCAAAATTTTCTTTCCCTTCCTATCTTGCCTAGAACTCTGTATAGCCCAAGCTGGCCTTGAAGTAGCAGCCATCTTCTTGCCCATGTGACAGACTACCCAAATGAGTGGTCATGAAGAGCTGCAGAAGTTTTCTCTGTATTCCCTTATTTTAAAAAATTACAGGGCCAACCACTGTTGTCCAAGTCAGACACTTGAAAGATGATAGTCAAGATGGATAGGGACCTTGGTCCTGTGGATACATCACAGATTCCAGGGATGACAGTGCTCAGAGCCTACATAACTACAAAGATTGAGCCCAGATATGGATCTAGAGAAGGTGGGCCTGAAGAAGGTTCTGCAAACCTGGGGGAAGGTGGGGAACTGAGCTACATAGGAACAGTGTCAAACATTATTTCTGTACAATGTCATGGTTATACTTGCCAGATATGTTTTGACAGAATTTTATGAGATTGCTCTTTAACTTAAAAATATGCAAGTTAGAAAAGTGACTAACATTTAAATAACATATTAATTATGGCATTTCTTGTCACTGATTGGACTATTAGTCAACAATTCTCTCACTCACGCGCGCGCGCGCGCACACACACACACACACAACACACACACCTTAATGGACAAGTGTTGTTTAGGACTCTGGCATTTGTTATCAGCCCCTGGGTATATTTGGCTCTTTGGCTTTCTCATTCCGAATATAAGAATGAGGTGGTTTCTTAGCAGCCCAGGGCCCTGCCCTGACACCTCATTATAGTGTGGGCTTGAGGAGTTCTTCCCTCATCTATGATTACAGTGTCCACTTGTTCAGCCTTTTGTCCAATGTTGTTGCTTTGTGCACACTAGTCTTTATATTCTAGCCTTACATTCTTAGTTAATATAGTTTTATATTGATCATAATGAGTACTCTTATGTACATGCTGACAACATTTAAAGCCACATGACTCCAAATACATATTTTGTATCTTTTTAGTCCCCTGAAATATGTGTCATTTCTCTGTGACACAAATCAGTAAAGAAATTAATGGTTTATTGTCTAAGTAATTTTAACCCTTGACCTATGAGAAAATTTTTACATTATGTTATGAGACTTGAAGGAGTAGAAGATATGTTGGGGCAGTATTGCTAAATGGTTACTGGAAACAGCACCAGACTTTTACAGAGCTGCCACTTACTAACATATGTCTTAAAACCTCTATAACGTCATTTTCTTTCTCTAATGAGTATCTAACCCACATGTTTCTGCAATGATGCTCTAAAGTAGGCAAGCATAGTAACACACAGTAGAGGACCTATTGTAATATTATAATTGACATTAAAAATCATAAGTGCTCATGTACACATAATTTTTTATACATAGGTGTGATTTTATGTTTAGTTCTAGGTTCCCATAATGCATGGTGGTATGTGTTTATATCTGTAGTAAATATACTTTGCTGTCTGCCCTTAATATGTAAGTCTCTTGAGTCATAAGACAAAAACTTAAACTGTCGCTAATATCAAAATATAGGTGAGCAAAAAGTTAATGCACCCAGCTTAGTTGTTTAAAATGATTATTAAAAACAAAGGAATTAAAGAAACATGTGCCAATATAGTCCTGTGAGTAAAGCTGGGCCCAACAGACGTCCAAATTGTAGAAGCTTTCTAGGAACATATTCATTTTATTCATGTTTTCATTGTGATATATATGAAATGTTGTCTATGAATGTCCACTTATGGGATAATTAATAAGTAACCATCACCCACAGAAGGCAGAAAGATCAGGTCCTGCACATTCATGATGCTCAGCTCAGTCTTCTTTGTTTAGATTTCATCACTACTCATTTTGAGACTATCTAGTCAGTAGAAGTAAGGAAACTCAAACAGATGATAAGAACCCCAAACAAAATCAAACAAGCATGCCCCAACACACCTCCCAAAGAAACAAACAACATAATATGTGTTTTGGTGTTTAGACTGAGAGCTTTCTTCAAATCAAATGATCAGGCCAAATGAAGGCTAGAAACAAGATTTCCAGTATTATTTTCTTTCTGTAAAGACTGTACAGTGAAAATTTTATGTAATTTAAATGGTATGTTGTTATTTTTTCTGAACAAATAGGATTGACAGGCATTGTAAACTTTGATGTTTAGAAGCACTTATTCCAGATTCTTCCATTATTACTAGACGGCATGATTTGTAAGAGAGTACATTATTCCAGGCACTGTCCCTGTCCTTTTTCAATTTATTATACAAGTCAAATTATGCTTGGAAAATTGTATAAAGCTACTTCCTTAAGTGGAAGTAAAATCAACACTGTATTTTGATAACAACCAAATCAGACACACAGAGTCTATGTATTCTTTAAGGGTAACTCCAGGGTCATCTTGATACTCATATCATCCTATGAATGTGTGCCATGGTCTCCTTACCGTTACTCTCAAGATTTTGAATCTGATTACTGAAGCTTTTTAATACAAAGACTCAATGTATGCTGCTATTTGATGTATAAACAGCAACAAAGAAAAACACTGATGCTTCAATCATTAGAATCATCTAATTACTCCAAGGTTTGAGCTACTGTTTCCTAAATGTCCCTATAAAACTCAAGACTAGGTAGGGAGTAACTTCTCTGAAAACTGGGCTGAGAAATGAAAGTCAAAGAGTAGTAGGGATCAGAAAAGCAACAGAACAGAGAAGACAGGAGGAGGCAGGAACATTTCTTGAAATAGGATTTGAGAAGGGAAGCTCTGAAGGCTAAGATGAGCAAGTTAGTTCCTGAGACCACACCTCAAAACAAAGGCCATGAGAAAATGGCACAGGTCTTCTACTTTTTTCTCTTCCTATGGGTCTATGCTTGGACTTCATACATACAACATTCAAACACTGTAAGCTACAATTTTTCATTTACTGTTTTATGTAGTGTGTAGACAAATTCTACCCTTGGAACCAATAAGGAAGCAGATAAAAGAATTACAATACATTTATATCAAAGCTTTAGCTATTAAATTAATTACTTATGGACAAAATACATCTTTATCTATTTATAAGTAGTTAAAATTGTTCTCTTATATGTGTGATTTGCTCTTAAGTTATGGAGTCAGAAGCTACTAGTCTCTAACATAATATAGTAAATAATGTCAACTAGCAGACTCCCCCTTTTATCCTTTACTATATTAGTTAATCTGTTTCAAACTTATAAATAAGCATTCAAATCAAAGCATTGTAGGTCAGTGTGTCTATGGGGAAAGCAATATTGTAGGTTCAGCTGCTTCTTTTGCTGGTGTGTGCATGTGTAGATGTGTGTGTGTGTGTGTGTGTGTGTGTGTGTGTGTGTGTGCATGTGTCCATGTAGAAAATCACACACCATTGTGAATTTAGTGAGAGTGAAAATTGCATATTTTTTTATGTTTGTCCTCTTAGTTAGCTTTTTCAGATTGGGAATTCTGAAGCAGTTTTAGAAGAAGAGAAGGTGATATGATAACGCTTAAGTCTTACTAGTAGATGAAGAAAGACTGAAGAAATGAGGGAACTATGAGAAAAAAATACAGAGATCCTTAGCACTGGATTGTTGAGAAATATGGTTGGGAAGAGCACAGTAGTGGATCCCAGAGCACAAATGGCATCACAATCTTGTCCCACCTTGAGGAAAGGTCTAACTTCAAGCTCAAAGGTTGTAGGCTGGCCAGTGTAGGGTAGAGTTGGGTTGTAATAGCTTTCCCTTAACATGCTTGGAAGGAGAACAATTCTTCTGGGAAAGGGAACAATTCAAACAACAGGAGTTCAAAGCAGAAGGCAAGGCAACTGACATTCTGATGAAAGAAGTTTAGGTAGACTGCCACCAACATCTGCAATGGTCTACCCCAATTAGTGCTAAACTATTGGCCTGCCTGTTCCTTTTAAATTACTATACCCAGGATTTTTAAACCAGCATTGATAGGAACTGGAATGTCACAATTCCCAGCTTCTCTTGCAATGATGATGGTAGTATGAATCACTCTAATGACAGAGTTATCACAGAGTTGCTTAATGGGTCTTCTGTGAAAGGTTCTCAAAAGGCATTTTCTTTATTTTGCCTCCTGTTTCTTATTTTCTAGTATGTGTAAATATCTCCAATGCCCATCATCATCTTTCGACCAGACAGAGCTTGCCTCAGAAAGTCAATACTAAAGATTCAGAGAGGATCTATGCCTTTCTGAATCTGTCTGTATGTAACACTCAATAGCTGCATCTGAGGCTGAGAATACATATATCCTGGTATTAATTAACCCACTGCTTTTAGAAAACCTCACACTAAAATATTGACAGATATTAACTAACAAATTTTTACCTAAGAGTTTAGAGAGACAAAAAAATTCAAGTACATGGTTTTAAAACAACTGGGACATCTTCTCTCACAAACATGAAGTAAACCTACCACGCTGAAAAGACCCCCACCCTCACACATTTTGTTTGCTTTCCCTTGGAGATTACTAGACTCTTTAAACATATTTTTGTCTAAAAGATTAATTTATTATTATTATTTATCATTATTTCAAGTGCATGTGTATGTGATATGTGTATATGTTTGTGCATGTCAGGTACATGTCATCATGAGCACAACTTTGCAGAGTTGATTCTCTCCTTCCACCATTACATAGGTTCCAGAGATCCAACTCAGGTTGTAGCAAGTGTTCTTACCTGCTGAGCTCTCTTGCATGCCTATAATGTATTTTCTTTATATCCCTAGTACCTGGGTCATGCTCAGTAAATGTGTAATTAATAAACAGAATTCTATGTGAAGCTTAATTTGGAAATTTAATTCCTGGGGTTTATAATAGCTCTTGAATGCTTTCATTTTAAAATAGCCTTCATTTACCAAACATTTATTTTTAAAAGGCAACATAACTATGTTTGCTTCTTGATCCACATCTGCACAAAGTACATGACTCTCCAAATCCATGAAAACAAATATACCCTAGCAACATTATTTATTTTGAAAATACAACTTTTATTTTGAAAGTCTTTTGAAAATACAATTTATTTTTGAAAATTAAATTTGTTTCAAAAGAATTCTTGACAATATGATGAGATGATACTGAACTAAACAGCACTTTTTAATCTTATTCTCATCAGATACAAAAACCACTATATCCATTTTTATTCTTTGGTTGCTCAGATCAAAGCCAAAGTTCCATTCAGAAAGTGTTCCTTTTTTATGTTGGAATAAGCCCAATGTGGAACTTCCTTATGAATGGCAAGAAGAATTGCTCCTTTAAGCCAGATGGGGCTTTGGGGATGAGAGGTCCTTAGTGTATGTTACCTTGTGTTTCAAGGACAAGACTCAACTTTCCCATTTTCCAGCCAGCAAATAGTTCATGCAGTTATATTAGGAAAGCAAAATGGGAAAAGACCAGTTTAACTTTGGCAGGTCTGGAATGTTGTAATAACACTGTACATTCTAGTCATTGGTCCTAGTTATTGGTCTAATCATTTCGTTGGATTGGGGTAATCCAAAATGAGTCTGTTGCACTGGGCTAGGATGGCATAAATCTGAATGCCAAATTTACAAGAAGAGCCAGTATATAGCTACAAGTAACCTTCATTTGTGTTGAAACTCATGGTCCCTAGGGGCCTGATCAGAGAGGATCATAGCAGAAGTTTTCATTATAATATATTTTTATACATAATAATCAGTTTGAAAGGCTCTGACTAGTGGGCCCATTGGGTGCTTTATTTATTCATTCTTTATCTTCAGGCAATTTTTACATTTAACAGGGCATGAGTATAATTAGTTACAATTACAGTTATGTCATTGGTATAAACTGGAACTCCCCAGGGAGGCCGAAGGCCAAGATCAGCCTAAATCAGAAGTTCTCAACTTGTGAGTCACAACCATTGAAAAACACAGATTTCTAATGGTCCTAGGACCTGAGACATCATTACACTAACAAAATTACAGCTATGAAGTAGCAGTGAAAATAACTTTATGCTTGGAGGTTACCACAACATGAGGAACTACATTAAAGGGTCGCAGCATTAGGAAGGTTGAGAACCACTGGCCCTGAATGTTTCAATGGTGAGCAATGAGAAGTAAGAACAAAGCAATTAGCAGTTTGACGATTGGAAGCCTCTACTCCCCACAGCCGTCAGTGATGAAGGACTCTGACCTCACAGTCTGAATTGGAGCAGGGATTGAAGGCTAGGTAAGTGCAGAAATTGAATTGAAAGAAGGTTATGTTTAGATCATATTCCATGTACACCCTGATATCTATATCTATATCATCTATATCTATATCATTTGATGTGTAAAGCAGATGAACACACAACATTAATATTGGCTTGCCTGATGATTGCTGTTCCTATTTTTCCCTAGGTCATGATGTTCTTTGGTGGGCCAAGTTGTCACAAAGCATCCAATTTGGTTTTGCAACAGATTGTTCATTTGACATTTCAGTTTTTCTTCAGACACTCAACTGGTAGGAAAGTGAGACAAACTTAGGAAGAAAGGTAGGGTCAAGACCACTCATCTCTCAGCACAGCTTTCTACCAAAGCCTCAGACTTCAAAAACATCAAAAGCTCAGGACTCAAAGAAGGTTCCAGAGGCTACTCTGAGGTAAATTCTGGTTAAGGCTGCATTTGTCTAACTTGGAAAGGCAATATTAGTCATGTGCTTTGTGTCTTGTTTTAACTGGAACTTTTCCATACATTCCAACTATCCTGTTTATGAGGCACACTCCCTTTCTATAAAAGCCAAATATTCACCAGCTTTCCACCCTACATGTTTTGAACTTAATATACTGGATAGAGTGGGTTCCAGGGGGCTCTCCCTATTTTCCTTTCCAATTCTATGCAGGTAGGAATTTCCTTTTCTCCCACTCTAAAAAACAAACAGCAACAACAGTAAACCCAAAACACACATGCCAGAAAAAATGTCTTTGTTAAAGAAGCAAAAGAAAAATGCCCTCTGGTAAGAAATCCTTTGTCTGAATAGAATCTTCCAAACTGAGAGTCATATTGCAGGTGTGCACTTGATTAAAACCGCAAGGCAACACCTACATCCTAAGAAATTCACCTTGCTTTTCTGTAAACCTTGTGTGTCTGTCTCTGTGTGTGACTCCTATCTGTATGGTTTGTAAAAGTTCTCTTGTTCACCAGAGGAAACACCTCACTCAAGTCTGATGGTCAGTGAATTCCTGCTTATTCTCCTATCTCTGTCTTTCATCTTGCCACTGGTGCAATGAGATTACAGATATACATTATCAACCTGGTTTTATGTGAATTCTTAGGATCTAAACTCAGGTCCACATGCTTATACCCAACAAGCCATGTACCACTTCTCAGTCCAGGAATTTAGTTTTTAATAAAATAAATAGAAACCTACATGGATGAAGTCCAGTTAGAAATTGTTTTCTCCACACTGTATTTCAAAGGTCTGGATACTGCCACTTGAAAAGTCAAGTCTATATTCACCTTCAGGTACAATTATGGAAAATTAAAACAGTAAAAATTTATCTTGTAATTACCTCAGGTTGGGCTCTAAACTGAGTCTCACTGACGGTATAAAAATCCTTTGAAGGGTGGCACTGCTATCTCTGTTTTGTTATTTTTTTTTTTTTTTTTTTTGATGGTGAACTAAAGTCTAGAGAAGCTAATTTTCAACCCAAAGTCATCATCCAGCTAGTATGCCTGGGAACAGGCATGGGCAGTCATGACTACAGAGCATTTCATCTTGAGGATTGCCCCCACACCATGCAGTTGAGAACAACAGAAAACCAATCCCCTCAAAGCTCCTGAGCATTAGAGTCATTAATGTTAGTCCTTAAGTGATAACTCAGTAACCCCAGATACCCTAAGACATAACTTAAGTACAAATATTCAGTCAGCAGTTTTCCTATCATCAATCCTAAAGTCAGCTTATTCTCCCACTCTAAAAGTGAGGATGTTTCATTCCCCAAAAAGTGTTTGGTATACTCAATGCCAAAGAACCCCCTACATGCTTCAGCCCTTTGCAAGATTAATTTTCTTTCTATGCTCAGGATAACTATGAATTTTAGCTTGAAAGTTCTGCCTGAGCCTCTTGCTGAGACATGAATCAGGTCTGCTGGCTAGTGCTCAGTGGAGAGAGGCAGGATCCTCTTTTCAACTGTTTCCCTGGCCTCTTGCCAGGAGATGCTCTGAGCTGCTTACTAATTAGGCAAAAGCATAAAGTGCTCTTCACAGTGGCCTTTCACTTGCTAACTTCCAGTTCTGCCCTGACAGCCAAATCTGGACCAGGGAAGAGGGCAGGTTGGTCCTCAGTCACAACTGCTCCCCTGACCTTGGCTCTGTTACTGAACTCAGCTGAGGTTCTGCTTGCTGGTGGATTAGAGGTGCTGCTCCCCAAATCACAGGCCTTGCTTGTCCTCCAAATTGTTAAAAAGAAAGAACAACAACAACCAAAAAAAAAAAAAAAAAAACCAAAGAACTTTTTAAAAGCAAAATATGAATTAATGGGACATGAGTGGTGAAGATCTCTAGCCTGTACAAGATTATACATCTTAGCAAATGAGGCTGTTTTAAGATACAGTTTATAACTGGCAAGATTTATTTTAATGATCAACAAAATCCCCATGCTTTAGCTACAACACGTGCACATAATGTTGAGTGAACAATCACTGTTTCCTGTTTTAACACTACTAAATGTCATCATCAGCCCATACAGAAAATGGGAGGGGTCTGCATGTGGACACAGCACCTCCTCCACAAGTCTGTCATAATCTGTACACTCATTCTAAATGTTATATCAATAAGATGCACAATTAACATTGTAAATTAGAATATTATTTGTTAAACGAGCAACCAGTGCCAAATAAAATATATTTTTTTTTCTCCAGAAAAAAAAAACAGTTACAGAAAACAGTAAATTGCATGATATGGCTTTTAAAAATTGAACTAATGACACTTTATATATGTTTTTGGCTTCAGCTCCTTAGTGGCCAACTTAGGTTGTTTAAGCCTACAAAGTATTTGGTTAATTTGGGTAGCTTCTTCAATTTAGACTAAGAGCTTCCACTGCCATGGTTTTTCCACTAGATAGACCATCTCAGATTTTTGGTGTCTGTGTGTCTGTCTTTTCTTCCTTCATTTCTTCACCACCCCACGTAGTGAATCCTTGCAGAAGACAGTAGCTTATTATTTATTCTTTTGACTCCTACCAAGATAATAACTCACATGGAAAAGGATGGTGTGTGTATTGGTGTGTGTATGTGTGTGTGTATGTGTGTGTGTGTGTGTGTGTGTGTGTGTGTGTGTGTGTACGAGCGTGCATACGCATGACAGAGAAAGGGAGAGAGGAGAAAAAGAGAGAGAGAGAGAGAGAGAGAGAGAGAGAGAGAGAGAGAGAGAGGAGAAAAGAACACTGTGTTTTTGTGTACATGTGGGTACATGTATGTAGGCAAAAATTGATGCTAAGTGCCTCTGTCACTGTCCACTTTGATTCTGAGATAGCTTTTCAAAGCCTAGACCTTACCATTTCAGCAACTGGTTGACAAGATTTTCCCCCTAGGATCTGGGATCTGCCTATCTTTGTCCCCCCACCACCACTGAGGCTACAGGTTTGTGCCACCATGCTTGGCTTTTATTCTGGTGCTGGGGAATGGAACTCGGGTCTTAGTGCTTGTACTTTACCCACTTAGCCACCCTCTTCCTTTTTTTTTTTTTAAACTGTTTCCTTGTCATATGAATGTAATCTCCGATGAGACAAATACTTTTGTTCACTCTGTTCTCTGTCATCTCCTAGCATTTAGAGAAAGACCAGGCATGCTCTAAACAGTACATATTTGTGGAGTGAGAGAATGAATGGGCATCTTTTGCATTGATCGAAATGCCCTGTGTGTATTCTCTCTCACCCTCCCCCACATCTGACTTGTGTTTACTTCTGTGTCATTCATGTTGCTTTTCCCCATCTGTGTCCCCTTTTCTCAATCCACTCAGGAACTCAGCATGCCCATCTTGGAGGAGGTTAGCCTGGACACATCTCATCTGTTATGCCTCTTCTGTACTACTTCCCAGCCTACATACGCTAATATTTTCCTCTATGAGCCAACCCTGAATTTGGGCTCTTTGATATCCCAAGTCTACTCATTAGTTAATCCTCCTGTTTCTCATTTTACACACATATTTCACAGTTTAAACACAGTACAAGCAGACTATGTTCTTGAGGTACAGCATGCACAGTCTGGATGGATGGCACTTTCTGATGATTTAGTTAATGACAGTAGGGACATACTGTGCCCATGTGTACTGAGAAATAAACATCCTTAAAATCTTCTATTAGCCAGGGATCCACACTCTAACACTCTGCTGAGGAGAGAAAAAGCAAAAAGTAAACCTTAATATTTATAAAGACATTGAGGTTCTGTCTTCTGTTACAGTGCATCTGCCCTGTAAACCGTCTAAAGCTCTGAGGGACTGAGAGCCAAAGGACTCCTCTGCAGCTCAATACCACTGCCGTGTGTACTCCCTCAAATCCTCAGGAGCAGTTACTCTGTCTAAAGGCAATTTCCATAGTATCAAGACCAAGGTCCCATGGAACTCCTAATGATGTTTTAATGATGTTTTCTGATCAGCTCTGAGTTTTGTGAATCTGATCAAATGATAACTGTAAGGTTTCCTTCTCTTAACAAATAACATTTAAATAAGGTCATTGTCAACAGAGGAAAGCATATATACACATCTTAAATACTTTAAAAAGGAGTCAGGATATGAATGATCATGAACTTTATTAAAACAACTTTTACATGTAGCCCAGGGAATCTAAGTTTAACTACTTTTCACCTCACAAGAACCCTGCTAGTATTAGTAAAAACTGGTTGCTTAGGATGAAGAAGTGGGCAAGGATTTAGTCCAAAAAAGAATATCCTGTCATTTGGGGAGTAGAGGTAGCAGATTCCATTTCTTCAGGATTTTGGACTAGTAATGATTTTGATGGCATTTCTTTGTCTATGGGTTTTCTAGTATTGCCTGCTACTGTACAGAGATTTTAAGGCTACAGTACTTGCTGTGTGAAGTTTATGGCATCATAGCCAAACCTGATGTAAAACAGAACCTTTACAACTATATCACAAAAAGGATCAGGCAGGGTAGAGTGGCATCAGATAACAGGGACTTGTCACCTCAAATGGAGACAAAGAGGGACAAAGCAAACTTCCTCGAGGAAGTTCTGGGGCCTTTTTATTGCATGATTGCACCTCTATTTTGTCTGGTTCCCTGCCTCATGCTGCCTGTTAAATATCACACCCTATTGCCAGGACTAGACCAAGATTGATGACAACCACAAAACAGCAGCAGGATGTTCAGAGACAAGAAATGATTCTCATTATCCAGAACCCCTATTCAATCTGATTGCTAAGACCCCTAGAATTTACCCAGCTTCCTCTCAAACTTAGGTCTTTTCTGATTTTGAACACCTACTGGCCTCTTTGAGTGTTCAGACTTAATGCTTCTTCTAAAGACGCCAAGCTTCCTATAATACTCCAATAAAATCATATTTGAGTGGGCAGTATAAGAGTTACTTGCTCACAATGAAAGAAGCTATAGAATGTTTCAGAATCATAGGTCCATGTATACATAACTGTTTTAATTTACCTTTTGGGTCTAAAACACTGCTATACTCCAAAATAAATGTCACTGAAACTCAGAGATTACAGGATTCTATATTCCCATACTCAGAGTGAAAATGCTGATAGCTATTTAGTCTTTCCCTTGTAGACAATCAGAGGTACCCTGAACTTTATGACACTTTACCTTGGTATGAAAACAATTCAGAGAAGGAATAGATAAAGACCTCTTATGACACAAGTTTACAAATGATTTGTAAACTACCTTAGTTTCTAGAATTTCCTGCCAGTCTCCCAGTTTGATGCTACATCATCTGTGAAAAGTCACTGGGAACCTAGATTTCTATGACCAACTAGTTTGCACCATTTGGATCACTTACTGAACAGTATTGTCAAAGCTCTACGAAGGTGAATATGCAATATTGAAGGTAAAGTTATCATGACCCAGACTCTTTCTAGGACAACCATGTTTAAGAGTAATATTTGGCTAGAGAAAGGCCTCTAAAAATTGAAATACTTCTGTATTTCTTGTGATTTTTTTTTCAGGGCATTTAGTTCCCTGCTTACTAATAAACATCTTTAATAAAGATTCTCACACAGATTGATGATTTAGTAAGCTCTCTGAGATTATGGCTTTATACAGTCTGGAATAATTTGTTGCTAAATGTTCCTTAACATAACAGAAATACCTAGTAACCACAAAGGATCAAGAACACTTGTGTTCTACACATAGAAACTGTGTTGAAAAAACGGTTAAGCCCCAAGAATCATAATTTGTAGCGCAGAAGGAAAACAGTTTGTGGTCTCTAGACAATAGTTAAGATGTTTATCTGTGAGGAAAAGTATAATGTTCAGTGACAGTTCTGGCCAGGCATATCCACCCTGCTCACAAGTTCATTAAGAAGTTGCACTTCTTCAAGGCCAAACTCGTCTCTGGGAGGCAGAATTTCTCTCCAAAGTCCTGATATCTGCTTCCTCCATAATATTCAGACATCATCCACTGTCCCACAAAGTCTGTCACAGATAATTAAGGCTCAGAGAAGTGGGCTCTGGTATTAGTGCTGTGCTGACCTCCAGGCAGACCAGGACTGACTTGGACTTGTTTATTGCCATCATGGGAACTTAGCTAGGAAATGCTGATCATCTTCCAAATGCTCTGCCTTCAGCCAAACATGTGCAACCCTCAGGAGCCCCTTCCTCTTCTCCCACGCCTTTCAGTCCAGCAGATAGCACTGAACCCTGTGTGGTCTTAATTCTTCACAAAGCATCATCTATACAGGCATCCCATGAACTAATAATAGTGGTAAAGACATTTAATCCTTATATTTTAATCACCAACTTAGAGAGGTCTGGTATTGTGCCGATATATACTAGACCTTTCTCTTGACTGTCACTTGAGCTGACTGGACCTGAAATGCTCATTGAAAGGGGATCTTTTTGTTGTTTGGTTGTTTAGTTAGGTTTGGCTTGTTTGTTTGTTTGTTTGTTTGTTTTGAGACCAGGTCTCACTGTGTAGCCTTGGCTAGCCTGGAGCTTGCTATGTTGATCTAGCTGGCCTTTAACCTGCAGATGATACACTTGTCTCTGGTTCCTGTGTGCTGGGATTAAAGATCAGCACCAACATACCTGTTAAGTGACCTTTTAAATCAAACTCAGGATTCCTAAAACTGACTTCTATCATGAGTTGAGCTGCTTTGTTGTTTTCAGGGTTAACCATCCAGATGAAGGTTGTTTTTTTTTTTTTTTTTCCAATGTATGTCATGTGTAGAAGGTTGTCTTTTACAAATTATAATCTACTTGTTTAAAATTCATTACACAAATTCAAATCAAATGTACAAAAAGACAACAGAGGAACACCTTTTAAGGAGGTATGCCTTGTATTAAGAGAGATTGGCTCCATCCTTTCTCTGCCATCAATAAAGTTTGCTACAATGACTTCTTTGTTTGCAACTAGAACAGCCAGTTCTACAGCAATCCCTGCCCTTCCTACTACTTTCTCATATTCTTTGTTCCCTAGAAGTCAATAATGAATACCTTACATGACTAGGCAAAGCCAGCCTGGCTTTGGAGCTTCTCTCCAGTACTTAGGAAAGTCACCAGCAGTTTGGCACTCTACAAGGTACATTCTGTCAACTTTCTCCTTTTAAAGAAACTAGAGTTTTTATTTTAGTGACTTTCCTTTAAGATCTCTAAATATTCAAAAGTCCCTTTGTAAGATAGAGGTATTCGGTCTCTGAGAAGCTTCCCTCTCCCACTCAATACCTGCCAGAGTTACTAAAGAGTGCTACTCAGTATATAGACCTTGCTCAGATTAGGCAAAATGTTTCTACCTGGAAAGGTACTTGTCATTCAATTCCAAGGCAAAGGGCCTTGGTATGCATGCAAACACAGATCAAGAGGCTTCATTTTGCACAGTATATCTTGAACTATTAGAGTAAATCCAAAGTATCTAAAGCTATTCAAAACATGAAATAGCCCAGTGTCCATCCTCTGTGCCTTGCAGGACACATGTGGAACTGTGTCTAATTGTCCCATCCTTCTCTTCTGCCTTGACTACTATCCTTTCTTCCCACAATCCCAGGCTTATAACCATCCAGAATGTTTGGCTTAACACAGCCCTTCCCAGCTATTTCTGTTTTATACTTCGGTATTAGGCATGGGGTATATTTGGTATCACTCTAGGCCAATCACACTCACCAATACTTACTTATAATCACAACAGACTCTCTGTCAAATTTATTAATATTTTCAGGCAAAATGAAGTAATATGAAACATGAAATAGCTTTAGATACTTTGGATTTACTCTAATAGTTCAAGATATACTGTGCAAAATGAAGCCTCTTGATCTGTGTTTGCATGCATACCAAGGCCTTGCAGGAAGAGGTAACACATTTCTAAACCACTTATGATAGATGGGTCATTAGGAAGGTCAGGATGAAAGGTTACTTCTTAAAAGCTTATATCCTGCTTTAAAATGTAATATGGTAATATATATATATATATATATATATATATATATATCAAAATGAAACATCTTTTAAAGTTACCATGAGAACATACGTACAGTAGGCAAGTCTGGCAATCTAAGTTCAATACTTAGGACCCACACAGTAGAACAGGAGAATGGGCTCACTCATGTTGTCCTCTATCCTCCATACTCATGCCATGGCATGGGTGCCCACATATATACACACATAAACACCCATGATAAATAAATAAAATAACTTCTTAAAATTTAATAAAAATTTTAAAAGAATATATATGATAAGACCATTGTAATTTACTTTGCAATTTTCTGTCAATGATTTGGATTTTAATTAAGTTAATTGCCCTTTAAAAAATAACTGGAATAATTTGAATATATTTGTTTGATATCATAATTTTTTGACAAGAACTGACTCCTGCTCTTCTATTGAAAGGTGGGATTGCTTTAATGTATAAAATCCCACTGGATGCCATTTTCACTTTCATTACAGTTTTCTTAGGCTGAAAATTATGCTGATTTACTGACTGTGAAAGTCAAAAAAGGTAACATTAAACCTGATTAGTGAAGTGAAAAGTAGTTCCTTTACTCCTTGAAAACAGTGTGGTGCTACCTACTACACATTCATCCTCCTACTAATAGTAACTATATGTGCTGAATAATTTGGCCAAATTTAGCTTATTCATGTGAGTAAAATGATCTTTCTTGTGATATTTTAAACTAATTCCAGGAAATAAAAGGTAAAACTAATTTAAGAATATTTGTGCACCGACTCTCACAGGCATACTATTTGCAAGAGGGTAGAACTCAGTTCATGTCTTGGAGTTTACTGAAAGTAGGGAAATATAAAAGCCTTCTGTACTTTACTCTGATACTATCCTTGTCTGCCCCACTCTCCAATAATATTTAAACTATTAGGCAAGTCTGCTGTAACTTTTCAAGGCCAAGGCCAGAGTACAAACAACACCAGGAATAACAAAGCCAAGAATTTAATACTTGCAAACTAGAATTAGAAATCATTAAATCAAAGGAGTTCACTGTGATTTGGATATAAAATGTTCCTTTAAGACTCACATGCTACAGGCTTGGTACTTAAAGCAACAGTTCAGAGGTGTGAGTCTGAGTAGCAATCAGATCATGAGCATGCTAATCTTATCAATGGATAAATCCATTGAAGAATTTTTATTTGAAAAGACCATTTGGAGACAGAGCCTATTTGAGGAAGTAGAACACTTGTCCTTGAGGAAAGGCAGATCTTGTTTTTGCCCATGTTCATGAGCATGCTCCCTGACAGTCTCTTTTTCTCCCCCTCTCACTCTGAGTTTTGGTTACCATGAAGTGAGCATTCTCTGCCAAAGATTCCCACTGCCTCAGTAGCCTGCCCAGGATGTCTAAAGAGATAAAGGTGGGACAATCTGGAGCCTGAAGGCAAATCAAATTTCCCTTCTTACAGTTTATTTCTCAGGTGTTTTGTTAATTAAATTCTAGCAAAAGAATTTCAAGTTCTGGTTGGGAACTTGGCAGTGTATGAAGCTCTCAAACCTCCACCCAAGGTTAGTCTTCTCCCTCCCAGCTCTAGAATCATTCTGCAATGCAAAGAGGCAGCCATTTACCTACATGGAAACTGCAGCCTGTGTGTCTAAGCTCTGTCTTGTTCCTCTGGCATCTAGCCATATTTGGCTGTTTGTCTTGGGTTTGGTACAAAAAGAAGGCCCAGAAAGCAGCTTGGGGCTATTAGATCAAGAATTTTAGGAACAATCTAGAAGTGACTGACAGACAAGGCACCCTCCATGGATCATTCATGCCAGATTGAGACATAACCAGAGGAGGATACAAGGAGATCTCACAAGGTCAGAGAGGAACTCCACTCCCCTGTAGATGGCAGTCTATGATGGTGATTCAGAGTGCTGAGTCAAATCCAGCTCTAAATTCTGTTTCCATTACTTATTAGCTAAGTAAGAGAACTTTCAGAAGTTATCTGGTAACTTCCCCCAGCACAGAGAATTGTTAACAATAAGGAAATAGTAGATTTTCACATCACATGCTTAGGAGGCATCCTGGCCTGTAGAAATCTTTCACAAATCTTAACCATTCTTACTCTTTTAACTCTAAAGTTCAGTGTAGTACTTGTCATGACATTAAAGGCTTAAGAAAAGCCACACGATGGTAACATGGATGAGAATACTTTGTCTATTAATTGCTTTTTTTGTGTGCTCTAAATGAAGTGGTTTTTAAAGCCAGCACCAACGAGGGATAAGCAGGGATCCTTTTCATACTTATCTAAGTAACCATGAAAAGAAGTATGTGAGGACTAATTAAGAAAGAACAGACTTATGGAGTTAAGATTTAATAATTCAGAGTCTTAGCTTTTGATGTTGGTAAAGATATGCTGCAAAGGCCCAGAGGACAGGATCTGCTGCAAATGCTTGCTGGGATAGACTTGGAAAGGCAAAACAAGCAACTCCACTTTTAGAAGAAACTCTTATTACATAGGTTCACATAAGGGTTGGTGTTGAGTGGGGATCAGGCACTAACGTGTAAGGCACTATCTTATTTCAAAGCTGCTCACTGTTCTTACATTATTCAAGGTGATTCATTTCAAATGATTTATTGGACCTACTGTGCCAGTGTCTGGAGACAGAATCAGGAGGCACATTGTATCCTGTCAGAGGGATCAGTGGGGGTGGAGGCAGAGGACATAAACAAAGCAGACAGCATTGGACCTTTGGTCTTCTGGAGGGGGTTTGTATGCCACTCAGCTGCAGAGCCTGAAGGCATTGAGGAGTCAAGGCAGGAGCCCTTTTATGACAGCCTGTCCTAACATCTACCTCCTGTTACATTTTCCCTGAGAAACTAAACTGAAGAATGTCTTGAGCTAAGGAAAAAAACCCAAAAAACAAAAAACAAAAAACAAAACACAAAAGAAAAGGTAATATATGCATGTGACCCTGGACTGTAGGTTTAAGAGCTTCATAGACTGCCAAATTCCCAACCAGAAAATTATTAAAAGCCAATGGAACACTCGAGTTATTAAGTATGCATGGGTGAGCCAAAAATGATATGAACATATGAAATGATGTAGAACTTCAGCTACTCTGTAGCACACAGGCAGGTGGAAGCTTAACTAGCCTGAGTTGGTTAATAATCTGACCACATCATAGATTTGTTCCTATAAGTACTTTTTGTTTCCTTTGTTGTTTGTTTTATGTTTTTTGAGACATGTTTTCTCAGTGTAACAGCCCTGGCTGTCCTGGACTCAATTTGTAGACAAGACTGGCTTCAAACTCACAGAGATCTGCCTGCCTCTTCTCCCCCAATGCTAGGATTAAAGGTATGCACTACTGCACCTGGCCTTTGTATAAGTACTTTTGATGGACCTTAGAGACTCATTCTTTTTTCTTTTTTCTTTTTTTTTTTTTTCTTGCTGACACATTGGAAAGCCAAGGAACCACAGGGAAGCAGATTTTACCACAGGGTGTTCCCCACTAAGCCACCTGTTTTTTCTCCCTCTACATGAGAAACCTTTCCACAGTGAGGTTTATATGAGGCAAGCTGGGAATAACTGGGAGCTTCCCCAGGAGGCATGTTTTGAAGATACCCATGATTCTAAAATCAAAATTCTATCCTTGTGATTACTTTGCAACAGACAATGGGATCCTATTTACTCATGCCATGGTGATGCCCAAAACTCCCAGGTGTGGCATGTGTGACAGAGACAGGGTTATATAATACACAGAAAGTTCCTTAAGAAATTGTGAAGCTGTATAAAGGAATTCGAATTCTGGATCTCCCTTGTACTAGTTATGCATTGTACACACTGTTCATTTCTTGTGCATCAATTCCCTCTTTTCAAAAGCAGGGGTTATAAATCCACTTTTCTCACAGTGTTGTTGTGAAGATTTAATGAATTCATTGAATCATTTATAAAAAGGCTTGGCAGAGAATTTGAGCTCAAATGACAAACATATCTTTAAGGATACCATTTGTAAAGATTTTAACTGAGTAAATTAATATTCAGCTTCATATAGTCAAATAAAATTTTATAAAATGTAAGTTTTTTTCTATGGTTTATTTTATGATAGAGTTGATGTGTAATTCAGAGAATTCTTATAAAATTGGAGAACCTTCACAAGACCTTCAAGTGTTGTCTTCCACTGACAACACTTGACAATCATCAACTTGCACTGCAACAGAAGCTAGAGTTTTAAAAACAAGAAAGATTGAACAAACATAGGAACATTAAGGGAAAGTTGTTTGCTTATTCAATAGATGCACAAAAGATGATATCCTCATTCCAGTCTGGCAAGGTAAGATTCAAGTATATGATAAGGATTTTACGTCAGTTATTATAGAGTTATCATAACAGAAACAAGGTAAACTCTTCAGTGACAGGAGATGCCATACAACAGGTTCCATCAGGGAAGATGGGTGGGCATCTCTTCTTGGCAAGCCCAAAGACTCACCAAAGACAGTTTACTGAGTTGCAAGAAAACTACAGAGAAACAGAGTTTATTTGTTAAAGTTTGAAAATCTGAGTTTAAAACAGAACCTTCTACTTCTGTGGTCCTTAAAAGGACCCAAGGGAGCCTGTCTGTGGCAAGATTTTAAAAACAGGTTATTTATCCCTGTCTGTACCAGATTCAATCATTAGGAGTTCAAAAGTGTGTAAATGTAAAGAACAGAGACAAGATTATCTCAATGCTGTGTTTTCTGCAAGAAACTTTTATTTAAAATAGTAGTATGTAAAAACTGGAAAGATAATATAATGTTTTATATCATGATACTTCTAAATTCTCATAAACATTTAATTGGAGTAGAAACTATCATACTTATCTTGATTACCTCTCCTAATCTTACTTGAAACTTGCCCTTTCTTTTATGAACTGTATCCATTGACTCTTCTTGGCTTATTTTGATGCCAACTAATTTGTATTTCAGTATAATAAAGACAGAATTAGCTTGGGAGGCATATATATTCACAAGTAAATAATATATCTTTCAAACGTAAACATACCTTTAAAAGTTATCAGCTGGCAAATGTAGTCTAAGAAATTCTGCTTTCTGGTCAGTTGTCCTCACTTTCAAGTCTGAACTACCAAGAATCTGACTCACCACTGACTGAACTGACAGAATGTGAAAGGGGCAAGTTTGGTTTTGAATATATAAGGATCAATTTTGTCTTTAGACACACAATAGGGAATTAACAGTTTGCTTTCTCCTCTGGAGATCCAATAAGAAGTCAAGATTGGAGATAGACATCTGCATAGTGTCATCATAGAATCACAACTTAAAATACCTAGGCTAGATCAATACACTTGGGGGTCTCTGTATTGATAAGGAAGAGAAATGAGGGCAGAATTCTAGAGCCACTGCTGTTATTGGAGTTTATAGAATGAACAAGAATCAAAATCAGTGATGGATAAAGAGGTTAAACTAGGAGAATATAGTTGATACTGTTGGGTCGACAGTATCAACTTCCTAATTGATGATAGGTCTAGTAAGGTGATAACTAAGAGTTAGATAACAGATTTGATAATCAGTCACCAGATCTGAGTTTAGCAGAACCTCCGCATGATGTATAAAGCTTTCCACAAGGGCTCAGTATGGTAAAATGAAATAAGCAGGAAACTCTTTCAAAGCACTTACAGTAGAAGGACATTTTTGAAACTATATCAGCTCCTTGTTTTCATATGTAAGATCACTATGGATGGCTTTTAACAGACCCCAAAGTGTCTTTGTTGCATAAAGACAGAATTATTATGTACATATTATATGAAAGTCACATAGAAGACTAGCTAAAGAATTTTGGAGGCTGGTGAGATGGCTCAGTGGTTAACCTGCTTGCACGGCTGGGGTTTAGGTCTCTGGAAGCTCACATACAAATGTCCAGTGGTATGTTAACTGCTTATAATACTAGTCTTGGGAGATGGGGACAGAATCCTCAGAAACAAGCTGGCTATCAAGACTACCCACATCAATGAATTCTGGGTTTGACTGAGAGACTCTACTTCAAGGGATAAGGTGAAAGAGCAATGTAGGATGGTTCGGACATCAACCTCCAGCTTCCAAATGCATATTTATCCATATCCATTCATACCCACCCATATGTGCACCCCACACATGCAAAATCATGGCTGTGCATTGAATGCACACGCGTGCGCGCGCACACAAACACACAAACTCGGGATAGTCAAAGAATACTTGATATGATGAAATCTATTTCAGGGAAAGTCATGCTGCTGTCACAAAGCAAAGCTCATTCTGTAGGTTGATTGCAATGGAAAAATGTATGATAGCTAAATAAACAGAAAATGAAATCTCATTGCAATAATAGCTACTACCATTTGTTAAAGAAATTGTGAGTTTTGAGATTATATCATTTTTCTATTGCTATGAAATTGGGTAACAAATTAGTTTTAATCTTTTAAAATTAGCAAATGTAGAAGCAAAATGTTGCTACAATAACTTCAATGTTAACTAATTTTTTATTTAATGGAAAACCATTAGTCATCAGTTTTTTAATGTTGGCGATGATGACTTAATTGTCTTAGTTTTTTAATGTTGACGTTGATGACTTTAATTGTCATTAGTTTCTGGAAGGGAAAATTAAAAGAAACTAAAGTAATGCTTTCTACATCAGAAATCTTTGTATCTCATTCATAACATATTCTACCCATTGTATCCAGCCATCCTCAGCTCCCTCTACTCGCACTACTATACGTCTAATGTGCATTTGTATAAATTGTTCTTTAAAAATTAAAGCCAAAGTGATGTGTAGCTTTAGTCTTCTTACTATGGCTTTATTGCCCTCAGCATTTTCTTGGTGTAAAATACTGGGCATGGGAATAAGATTTCCTTTGTAACTGATACCTAAATTTCTACTCTGCTTTAAGCATTTAATTTGCACAGTAAGACCTGTAATTTAAGACTTGTAGCTGTATCACAAAGTACAGCTGTTTATACTGATCTCTAATTTGCTGAGTAGTACCGGCTATAATTTAAATTTTTTCTTCATGTTTTAAACTACCATGCAAGTCAGTATACATCAGAAGCCTTTGTATATTGACAGAGACTGGGAAAAGGATGCCTTGTTTTGATTTCAGATAAGCATTCACTTTTCAGGTCAGCAGGTGCAAGGCAGCCCATTCATAATACTTGCTTCAAATCAATAATAGTCACTGGATGGAAATATCTTGCTGGTACACAGGAACTTGACTTATCTTTACAAGAGCAATGAACCTTTTAAAACCTCTGTTATTAGCAAAGATTAAAGGTGAGTGAGACTTTTTTCGGAACAAAATATATTCTGTAGATATGTTTTGGTCAGTTTACTGGTGTGGATATTTACTAAATCGAGGAGAACACTTTACGTACTGACATAGGATGGAATTATGCTCAGTGGAAAATCTGCTGTGGCAAACACATGTTCCATTTAAAAGATACTTGATAATAAGTGTGACTCTTTCCTTTGCATTAAGTTTCACTTATTTTGAAATCTCAAAGTCTCAAAATAACTACAAGATGAAAGTCAGCTCTAGCTTGTCCTGTTTCATATAACTAGAAAAATCTCTCCCAAAACTAATGTTAGACAACTATATATTCAATAATTAAAAGAAGTTACCCGGACTTTTCCAGTATAAACTTTTACATATAAGTGTTTAGTTAACTTCAGGAAGAGAGCCAGCACGCCAATTCAAAGTGCAGAACTAAATTTTAGTTTTACTACAGAAGTGTGGCTATTAATTAAAACTCCTTTCAGGTTAAGAGACTACAATAAGTCTCTAATAAAATTTAAGGGATTAGTAACCCAAAGAGAAAAGTGAAAAAAAAATTTAAGTACGGCAATGGTAACTCCATTTGCAAAAATAAATACTTGGCCTCTACGGTAAATTTGATTCTTAGGTAGGTAATTGTTATTATTACTTACTCTGTTTCAGGAATCACCAAGAATACAATGCTACCATGTTAAAGTCCCAAGCCCCTTCTCATGCACTGTCCAACTAGAAATGACTTAGGAAAGGTAGGCATCTTTATCTGTTTTACAGATGAAAACAATAAAAATTTATAGAGAGGTGACCTCTTGGTAACAGAGACCTAACTTAGGGGACAGATCATTAGATGCAATAATTTAACAACTTGAAAGTGTTCTTCCCCACCCCACCGCAGGCCAGTGGCTTAAACCATGAATGGATATTCCTCAAGGGCATTTAATTCATTCAGGCTGAATGTTATGGCAGAAGAAACTTGTTCTTTCATAGACCAATAAATGGAAGACTCTGTCCTATGAAAAATCATCTTAGCCACAGCCACTTAGTGGATGATGTCCAGCCCCCATGGTGAAAAGTTGGGAAATACAAACTAGATAGTGATACCCTCAGGAAATACTGGAACCCCCAAATTGTATTCTGTAAGTACAACAGACTCTTTCCCAAACTTCAACCCAAATAAACTTTTCCCAGCACTGTGGACTATTGCTGTCACTTAGGGGTGAAAATGTCTGATACCTGGCTTCTTTATGGGGAACTTTGTTACACACCTGCACTCCTCAAGTCTCGACTGACCATGACTGACATATACCACTTACCTGTCAGGGATGCCCAGGCCATAAACTCTCAATACCAGCCCGAGATTTTGGGAGAAGAAAAGAAAACAAAGCAAAATAACTTACCACTCTGGCCCAGTCCGAGAACAAGTGAAAATACCCAGGCCGCCCCTAGAACCAAGGCTGGACCTCGCTGGCAGTTGTGCAGGCAGAGCAATGCAGCAGTCAAAAAAGCCAGGGCCGAGCCGCACATAATGCAAAGCAGCCCGCCCCGTGCCCGCTGCCTAGTCGCTTGCCTAATGCGCTCTCGCGTCTTGGGAGCGCACCTTGAGGCCCGTGGGCCGAGAATCCCTAGGACCTTTTCGACAGGCCGGGTTGACCGACCCAGTTGCTCTGAGTAGGCGATACAGGTATGCGGGCCAAGGCAGTTCTCTGCATCTCAGGGCCCCTGAGGCCCTCCCAGCTCCGCACAGCGGGGCTTGCAGTCTCAACCAAAAGCACCTCCTTGGACAGCCGATAGCCCGCGGGGGCTAGCAAGTTCGGGCTCCACAGTCCGCTCCCAGACAAAGAAAAGAGCTTTTGTTTCTCCCCAGCCGATGGGGCTCTGCTGCATAAATCAGCTTAGCGAAGAGCCAAACACAATCAAACCCAAACAAAGCCTGAGGCTGGGGGGAAAACCACCCTAATGTAATTCACAGGGTGATGCTGCATTAGTGGGAGGGGACAGCTAGAAGGCCAAGGGGGTGGGGGAGTTGCTGGCGCATCAGTCTGTGCTAGCTTCTTCCACAGGTGGGCAGGGAGGCCAACTCCACTTAGTCGCAGCTAACTGAGGTCGAGGCGGCAGCGTCCCGATTGGCGGGAGAGGAGACACGGATGCCAACAGCCTGGGGGAGCGGCTCCGCGAGCCCCCTAGAAGCTCCCGTCTGCACTCGCGGGCCACGAACAAGGCATCCCGGTTGCCTACTGGGCTGGAAGGGGACGTTCCACGCACCTCGCTGGGAGGGAGTTGCGTACCCTTGTCCTTTCTCGGACTCAGTCGGTTCAGGCGTCTGGCCACCCAGAACCCTGGCAGCTGATGAGTTCTGGGCTGTACCCGCAGAGGATGAGAGGGAAGCAAGGCAGGCGATGGGCAGGGATGGGGTGCTCTAGTTCTGTGGCCCCCCGTGGTGGCTACCAGCTTTCGGGTGGCTGGGCGTGCTCCGAACTGAGAGTTGCTAGGAAACCTCCCCACGCTACAATGCTCCTTGCTTGGGTCGCCAGCAAGCGCAGTGGCGGCCCAGGGCAGCAGCAGCAGAAGCAGCAAACAGCTCCAGCTCGGAGTAGCGTGGGCGGGACATTGGTGAGGCATGAAGTCACCGCGGCCCACACTCGCTCTTTGTTTTGCTCACTCCAGCTCTTTTTCTCCCCCCTCGAATCTGATAGTTGCCATTCCCATCGTTCTCAAGAATTCCTGGTGCGTAGTGGCGCAACAGGAATCGCATGCTGAGTTCTCTTTTCCCTTATTCCCCCCACCCCCCAATCCTGAGCCCCAACGCTCGCATAACTGTATAGGTGGAAAACTTCGCTCAGCTCGAGTGGCAGCTTGAACCCCAACATTTCATCCTCGTGCTGCGTGCTCCTTTGTTCAGGAATCCTCACTGGCCCGCAGCTGCTGCATACAAAGTGGATTTCGGGGGCCTTTCCCCTCCCCCAGCACTGCTCTTGGAGTATGCACTGCCCACTTTCCTTGCAGCCTTAAGACTTCTCCCTGTGTCCGATCCCAAATCTGTCTGGAGTCTCCCCAGAGATTTAGACAAGATGTATTCTACTGTCAGATCTATTTCGTTGTTCCTTTTGTAGATCCTCAGCTCTGAAAGGGACAGCCTAGCTTTTTCCCAGGGTCTGTTTGTGGTTCTTTGGCCTTTTGATGGTTACAATGGATCTTTTGACCTTAAACACCACCTTCTCAGTAAATGGAAACAAGAAGTTACAGATGGCAGCAGAAGAGTAAATGAGTGCAAGCTTGCAATTCAGTTTTGCAGTTTTTGGGTGAGGCTGAAGCGTGGCTAAACTGGACAGCCAAGGAAGTAGCACTGCCTTTCCAGGTCTTCTCAGCGCCCTTGACACCTTAAGGAGAAAGAAGGAACACAAGTCTCTAGGTTTGGGAAACAGCTCCTTTTCTAATTTGATACTGGGAGAGCTTGGCTCCTAGTTTGCCCTGGAGCAGAAGTAATTTCCATTGTCTTGAAATTTGACTTTTTTATTAGTGGCTTACACAGCACTGCTTCTTACAGGCATCAGACCAGACCAGCCAGGTCAAGGTGAACTATAGGGGATTTTCCTCTCTACTTAATTGTTTCCGGCTTCTTATTTGGAGTAAAGAAAACAAGTAGGAGGTCCCACCAACCCCCTTCTTTAAAAAATTCTTTCTGTTTTCTAATTGTTGACAGAGAATGGAAAGTACCTGGTTAATAAACCACAACATCGAAAACTCCCCTTTCTTCAGGTGTGGACTGTGCATTGGGTTAACAATAAAGCCAGGAACCTAGTTAGAAAAGTGCCCTAGATCTGTTAAGGAGGACCATTTGCTAAGCTAAGGGGGCAATACAAACTTCAAGGACAGATGTCAGTCAACACAAATCACTGTTCTCTTAGCAAATAAAACACATTTTACCTCATTTTTAAATTTTCTTTTTTTTTTGTTTTTTTGTTTTTCAAATTTCTTCATGGACATCTTCATTGAAACATCTATAAAGGGCCTGCAAAGTAGCTGAGACAGGGTGTTACACAAACCTAACATAGTCTAAATACGGCTAGAGACTGTTTAGCTGGGAAGTGTGTTTATTTTCTTGAAATTATGTGACAAACCTAGGCAATGCAACAACCTTTGAGACAGTGCAATGCTCCAACAAAGATAACAAAATCTCAATAGTTTCCAATCTGTGTTGTAAAATTACTGGTATATTAACGTTTCAGTCACATGTTTTTACATCTGGATCAGAACTGGCAGTTACAATATTGAATGAGACAGAAGCTTATACAATAAGAATGGATATAATAATATTGTGCAACTGCTGAAATATATAACTGTATATTGTTAGGTGGGAAATATATATATATTTAATATATATATATAAATATATATATTCCACACATAACAATATATACACACACATATAGATATAGATATATTCAAATCTACTGTGTGGAAAGATAAAACAGTGAAACAAATCTGTTTAGGGAAGGTTGAAAGTAATTCCAAAGACATCCATTTTTGGCCAAAAAATACATGAAAATAAATGCCAGGGTTTGGGGTAGACTGTGCAGTTGGTAAATGTCACACAAGCATGAGGTCTTGAATTTGGATCCCCCTCAACCTACATAAAAAGCTTGGCATGGGAGCCCCTCCTCCCAACTCCATAGGGACTGGATAGATTTCCAAAGCTTATTGGCCAGCCAGTTTAACTGAATCCATGAGTTCCAAGTTCAATGAGAGACCTTGTCTTAAAAAAACAAAAGATGGAGAGAAATTGAGAAAAGAATCCAATAAGGGAAATCCAGAAAAGCATTCAGAGTCAACTCTACCCACTGTCCACAGGCATGCACTCACATATGCATATATATGCCATGACAGATGTATATTTGCACACTGACAGGTTGTCTCAGTTTTGTTTCCTGTTGCTGTGATATAAATACTTTCACAAGATCAACCAAAGAAAGCTTTGCTAGGCTCTCAGTTGAGGGTGACAGTCCATTATTTCAAGGAAAATCAAGTTGACAGAAACTTCAAAGAGCAAATCACTCAGGGCAGGCAGTACCCAGGGTCCCTTGTTTTAGTCACTCCAGGCCAGAACATGAAAAGGTGCTGCCTATATCCACGGAGAGTCTTTTCACATCAATAAACCCAATTAGGAAAATCCCTCATAGGCAAAGCCAGTGAAGATAATTCCTCATTATGACTCCTTTCTCAGGTGAATCTAGATAGTGTCAAGTTGACAAAATGAACAACCACCACACAACTACATACATGACACAGGCACCACTATGCATACACCCAAAACTCCCAAATGCCAATTTTTAAAGGTTATTGAAAAATGACAGCATTACTTGCTACTGCTTTTCTGATGGAAAGAGAGTATAACCCTGGTTATCAAAATAAAATAATGTGCTAGACATTAGACTGTGAGCCTACAGATATGAGGAAAATATTTGAACATTTTGGGCTATGAAAATATAATTACTCCTGAAATTCTGCAGTTCATCCTTGAGTTTTCTAATAATAAATGTAATAAATAACCTAGAGATAAAAGGTATACTTGTATTTAACAAATGCCACTGGCCACACAACTTATAATTTCTCTTATTTAAAAAAATGGACATGATACTATAAAGAAATACAGTAATATCTCCATTGTTACCTGAAGTTTAACAAAGAAAAATGTTCAAAATGATGACTAATTTCTGTTTTCTATCATGCTGCTCAGTCTTGCTTTGAAATTTCTGACAGTCAATTTTTCATCATTTGTGGTAATGAGAGCAAATGAAATTCATAGATAGTCTAAAATAACATCCTAGCTATTCATTTCACCCTTGAATCATTAGATTCTTTGAGTTGTTAATAAGTCATAAAATTAGACGACTTAAGTTTCTACCCTACTCCTTTAACCTTAATTTCTTGGCAATGCAGTTTATGGTGAGGATGAATAAGCTGTGTGGGTAGTAGGAATGACAGACATATCTGAGAGATTTTATTGAGTATGTAAATGTGAAACTGATTGTTTTTTCCCCAAATGACTTACTTCATACTTGTGTCCCCAGTTATATTAACACTCCAATATTGTGTCTTTTGAAGTTGAGACTGGAGCTACTGGGTAGCTTTTCAGAGCATCATCACAAGTCTGTAAGCTTCTCTCATGTACAGCTCATAAGAGATGAAAATGATCTAAAAATTGGACTATGTCATGATAATAATCGTGTCTAGATGCTTCTTCTGAGGACGCACATGAAACATTGGAAAGCACTTCTCTTTAGACTGTTTTGCTATTTATAGGTGGAAGAATATCTACCACATAATCATCTTAAAGTATTAACAAACTTTTATTCTTTCTCTGTTCCAGGAGATTTGGAATTAGTAGGTTTTGTATACAGCCCAGCAACCATCTCAGTAAGCTCTTAGAATGGCTTTTCTATTCTCATGACTATTGAAGCCCATAGTTAAGTACTAAATAAAGGCTTCTCAAAATTGTTATCAATAGAAACAAAGTCTATTAAGTGAAATTTTGAGACAGAGAGAGAGAGAGAGAGAGAAAGAGAGAGAGAGAGGTGGAACTAGTATCTTATAAAAGTAGATGATAGATGATTAAAGCTACTATTGTTTTATGAAGCAAGATTTGATGATTAAGCTCAGAAAACATTCAGTTAAGTATTAAGCTCTTCCCTAGAGAAATTTCCAGAAAGTAGATTAGGCCACCATTTATTTGATGTTGAAAAACTCTTTATTTTGGGACCATCATACATGCATAATGCTCAATTGTTCTTCTTCTACAGATGTAGAAATTGAGACCCAAGTAGGCAAAGAGGATAGCTTCATTTCCTTAAGAATTCTTGGGCGTGCATGAATCAGAGTTCTGATTTTCTTGGACCACCACACATTAGTGATGACTTTTGATTTCAAGTAATAGAATAGTATTGTAAATGCTATATCCTTTTATTATTATTTTTTTTTTTTAATGAGAAGAAGTTGAGAGCTCACAGAATTAGAATCAGGCTGGGAGAACAGGGTTGAATGAGGCCACAGAACCAGGAGACATTGACTGATTGTCATAATTAGGGTTTCTACTGCTGTGAAGAGACACCATGACCATGGCAACTCTTATAAAGAAAAACAGTTAATTGAGGTTGGCTTAGTTCGTTCAGAGGTTTAGTCCATTGTCATCATGGCAGGAAACAAGATGGCATACAGACAGACACAGTGCTGGAGAAATAGCAGAGAGTTCTATATCTGGATCTCAAGACAGTAGGAAAAGAGTGAACCATTGGGCCTGGCTTGAGTATCCGAAAGGCCCACCTACTAATGACATACTTCTTTCAACAAGACCACACCTCATAATAGTGCCACTCCCTATGAACCTGTGGGGTCCATTTTCATTCAAATGACTACACCTAGAAGTGTCTAACTCACAAGAGTTTGAATCATCTCGTTATCTGTAAACCAGTTGCTGAAGATTCATAATCAAATATCTAAGTTTCAGAACTTCTCTCATATGTCATTGCACTGGAGCACTGAGAGTGGAGAAGAAAAGGAAGAGCTATTGTTGTTGGATTCCTCTGTGGAAAATACGTTATTTAGGAATATTTTATCTATTATTATTATTAATATTTTATCTATTATTCCGGCCTCCTTTTATTCTCCGCAACCCCCTTTCAGCATGCAGCAAAGTGATGCTTACTTAGCCTCCAATTCATCTTTATGGGAATTCTAGAAATGCAAAGATGTTTGAATTCATCTCTAAATTTTGAGAAATTTTGTATTGGCTCAAGCCTATAGCAGGTGCTATCAGGGTTGCCTCTTATCTCATCTGGCTAATGATATAGCTTGGAATGCTGGTGAATTGATATTCCCTTAACTGCAACTGATCATATGAAGAGCAAGGTATAAATATTCCAGTTCCCAGTTCTGTGAAAGAAATCACTTGGGACCTATATTCTACAGTATTTTTGAAATAGTTTTCAAAAATAGTTTTTTATCTATCATAGGCTAATAAAAATAAAATAAAATAAATTATTAGAATAATAAATGTCACTAAAATTTTAAATGGCTGTATAAGTTTCTAATAACTTTCAGTTTCTAAATGTCCTTTCCAAACAACAAAGAATTGTCTCTCAGATCATTCTGAAAGGAACATACATTATATCACAGTTTGAACAACACTGAGTACATTTCCCCTAAACTCCCCCATGAAAATGAACTGTAGTAGATCTACGCATTTCAAGAGTTGTCTCCCTCATTTCTCCACTTTTTCCTGGTGTTTCCTTGTTTCAAGGGAGAACTAAAATAACACCAGTGAGGAACCTAATTGAGATGCTGAATATGAAAATTTGAATTCTATTCTTGTCTATCTATAAAGTAACCCACAACAAAAAATTACAAGAACTTTGGAGTAGAAAATGTCTAACTTGAATCTGTCACTTAGTAGCTGTTGAATCATGGGCAGATTATTTATTTTCCCCATGCCTCAATGTATTCATTTTTACAAGGATGACATTAAAACAACTACCAGAATTGGAAAATGAAAATGATACATCATGACATTTTTATGATGGCTAAAATCCCTAACACAGTACCAAATTCTGGTGAGAATGTAAAGCAACAGAAACTACTACTATTCATTGCTCTCGAGACTCCAAAGTACTATAATTAGACTTATATAGACTGTCTGGCATTTATTATAAACAAAATGAAACAGTAATCATATTTGATGTTATTTTTTTCAAAGGAGTTGAAAACTATGTCAACATAGAACCAGAACATGAATTTTTATATCACCTTTAATCATAATTTCTCAAACTTGGAAGCAATCAAGATGTTTTTCAAAGGCTGTAAAATGTTGTTTTCTAGACATAACACAACCTGTATAGTAATAAGCTCGTAGCATATATGTCTGCTTTCAGTGAGCCTACAGAAGACTGGACTATCAGCAATCAATCACACATATTGGAGGGCCTCATAGGTACTACTTGTCTCTTTTGGATTATTGGCTACAGCTGGATACTTGGGGGACAGTCATTGTGAACCTATTGAAGAAATCACAGGACTTCACTGGACAGTTCTAAACCCATAGTCACACAGATTATTCTAGTTAAATGTAGAGGTCTTAGACAAATGAAAGAAAAGAAAAAGAAATAGATGGAAACTATTCCCTTGTAGGGAAGATGGCCAGAGAGAGAGAGATACAAGGGTCAGAGTGTCGCGGCCCGAGTAAAATGTTGAGGCCAGGGCTGCCGCTCCAGTCTGAGGGTCGGGGTTCAACAAGAGAGAGAGTGAGGACGGACTCGAAGAATGGAGACCAGACAGAGTGTGATTCAATCCTGTTTATTCTTCAGTCTCTCTTCCTCTAAGTGTCTGCTTCTCTTGTCTCCTCTGTCTGTGTCTGATTCTCTCTCTGTCTGCCTCTGCCTTTTATGTCTCACTTCTAAGCCATGCCTTTTGGCCACACCTTTAATCATGCCCTTAAGTCTTGTCTCTAAGTCTGATCTCTACACTTCTAAGTCACACTCTTAAGTTACACACCTTTAATTTCACACACCTTTAATCTCACACACCCAAGGTATCTGAACCAAGATTATCAGAGTGTGCTCAGCTGTTGTAGGCTATTGTAATCCAAGTCTCATGTCAGGGTATATGGCTCAAGATGGCTGCAAAGCTGATAGCTGCTTTCTGCTAAAAGTCGGCCCCCAACATCAGAGGGTTATAGCAATTAGCTCTTTATACATATATGAAATTGTCAAAAAATAAATTCAGTAAATTTTTTAAATGATGTTTTCTAATCATTTGGTAAATAAGTAAAACATAATATATTCTGATGGTGGAATATTTATCAACACTAAAACAAAGTACATTATTAAACTGCAAAAGATATGGAGAAACTTAAGTGCATATTGTTACATGAAAGAAGGCCCTGTATGCTAAGACTTTTCAAAACCTACATTAATAAGGTTTCTTAAATGCTTCAACCTCTTTTATAGCTGGTCAACACCAAAGTTAAAGGAGGAAGATGGCTAATAGGAAAAGGGGAATGTGGACCTGTTCAGAAGTAACTCAATCTCGGTTGCTAGAGGCCCATCTACTAGCAAAATACTGAATATGAATCATCAGCAGTGGCTTGACCCAGAAGAAACCATGAGGCTTCTCCAATCAGCACAAGTCCACTGAAGTGGCAAGAAGCAGCTGGAACACTACCAGAAATTCTTTGGTGTGTTTCTCTCTACAAAGTCACAACCAACCAAGATCAGTGAAGAAAGCCAGGTGAGCCAATGGCAGAGTGTGCTCAGCACAGATCAGCATCAGCAAAGCCCAAGGAAGAACAGCAAGGTGAACCAATGCCAGAGCATCCTCAGCGAAGACAGTAAGGTGACTCAAGACCAGAACATCGTCCACTATCTGTTGGATTATACTTATATTCTTTCCAAATATCACATGTCCTCTCAAGCATCTGCTCCAGCAAAATATCACATGCCCATTCACCAGAAAGCTTACAGCAAAACACCATGTATCTGTTCTCAGCAAAACACATCCTCTCACGTGTCTGCCTCAGCAAAACATCCTTTCATAAGATAGCTTTGAGAAAAACATCACATGGCATAATTGGGTCTCCAGCAAAACCAGAAATTCTCACTACAAGCCAATTTGCAAAAGTTCTACTATATGATTCTAACTATATACCATTCTATAAAAAAAGGGGGGGAGTCTATGGAGACAGTATAAGGAACAGTGATTGGTAGAGGTTATTTCGGCTAGAAAGATGAACAGCAAGAGCAGAAGTGTTTGACTGCAGTGAAAGTGTCCTATACAATGGTGAACAAAATGTCAGCCTCATTAGTGTCAACTCACAAGATGTAGAACAGCAAGAGTAACCCTCAATATAAACTGTGAACTATAGGTGAAATATGGTATTACTCTATCAAAAATATCACTGTGGTGTGAGGTTGGTCATAGGGAAGCTGTATAAATGTGGAAACACAGATATATAAACGTTCTTTGTGTGTGCTTTTTAATTGTGGTATGATCTTAAAGATGTTGTAAAAAATAGTTCATAAACAAATACTCATACCCATATGTATTTATACACATAGCACACATGAAATTATCCAGTAAAATAATTGTTAAAATTAAAAGGGAGACCATGAGCAAAACACAGGAGAATTCATCAGGTATTAACTACTTAGAGTTTTTAAAAAAATTGATAGTTAGAATTATTTTAATTTTACAATGTGTGAATATGTAAAAATTATCACCAGACTTGCATGTTGTGAAGAAAAAAAACCAAAAGAAATGCTGTTGTTTTGCTGAATGCTTAACTTTCCCCTTCTAGTATCCATTTACTTATTTACACACAGTAACAGATGCAGTGAGCTTGTCTGTATAGAAATTTGTAACCCAAGCATCTTTAATGACATCTAATTTTATGTCTTCTTAGTCAGACAAAGTTATTCTTAAATCTTCAGTCCAATATCATCACTATCTAGCTTGATATACAACTACAGGATATGTTCATGAAGGGACACATGTTTATAACATTACCTTTTAATTCAAATTTAAGATGTTTAAACTTTTATGTACTTAGGAAACTAAATGAATGTGTAATAAGCATTACATGCTATTGCTTCAAACATGTAATAGTTTTAAGTACCTAACGCTGGGTCTCTCCAACAAAGGTATCTGCAGATATTATAAAGACAATGTTTCACACTGACATAGTTTATCTGCTGAGCCACTGTGGTATTTGGAGGGAGTCATGCATCATTTCACAGCTACAGGCCCTTCTAAAGCTCAATAAGTCAATGAGCCCAGGGCTAAAAGCTTCTCTTTCAGCATTTTCTCATGATCACATGGCCTCTAGAGAGTGAAGTCATCACAAAATTTAAATTATTCTAATTGAATGCACATGGAATGTTTAGACTTGGCATTCAGCCAACATCAGCTCCTTCTCTAATTTCAATATTACTTCATGTTTCACCTTGAAGAATGTGACCTTTTAACATACTAAGGAAATTCTTTGTGATTTAAGCATCAGATATTGAATTTAAGCATTCATTCAGTAAACATATAACTATTTATTGAACATTTACTATGTGTAAAGTGATAGGCCTTATGAAAAATACAAACATTAGTGAAAGTGAATCTTTCTTCTCAGATATATTTAAATCAGATTTTTGGAAAAAGATGACTCAGTTACTAAATTGCTAAATAAGGTAGCTGACGAAACAATCTTAATATCAGTAATCAATTTAATCTAACATAAAACATTATTCAGAAACTAATTAAGAAGTGATTTAATAAATGATAGCTATTTGGAAAAGATATTTAATCTAGATACTTTTACCAGAATGTTTGTGGTAGATTAGATGCTGTAGTGTAAAAACTTGAGACAATATACATAATTTCTTTCTGACATTGGTAATAATTGGACATTACCAACACTAATAAACAATAACAAATGTAAAAATAATTTAGTCAATATTATAAGAATAAGTAACAGATTTAATGAGGTTTTACATTTTTATATGTTTACAAATATTTCAGAAAAAGGTAAAATTACAAACTTTAGGGCATAGAAATAAATTATAAAACACTTAGTCTAGAGCAGATGAATTTGTAAAAATGAGGAAAGATAAATGCTTAAAGATACATGGGAGTAGTTCAGTGTCACTGGTTATAAAAATGTAGTTGAAGATATAAGAGGTTCCCATGTGGTGGTGGCTCACATTTTAGTCCCAGCACTCAGAAGTCAGAGGCAGATGTGTGAGTTTGAGGCTAGCCTGATCTACAGAAGGAGTTCCAAGACAGCCAAGGCTATATAGAGAAACCCTCTCTAAAAAACCAACAAAAAACGATGAGATGACATTTTTATGTAACAAAAACCCATGACAAAATATAGAGGACTGACATAAATTTAAAAAATGCTTACAGAATTTTAAATTTTATCTTTTTTTTTTTTACAGTTAGTGATATCTAATAAAATCTCTAAAATTTTTGAAACACTAACCCCACATCTATGGAGTGAAACCTCTAAAGATTCAGAAACGTGGGGCATTTATTTATAAATATGTGTGTCTCCGTATGACATTTAATTATAACACAAGACTGAAACAATATTTTGAGTTCTTAGAACCAACCCTGTATAAGCTAAAGCAGCAGAGAGATGAGTAGAGTTTCAGGTACATCTGTATTTTATGCTTCCATTTTATAGGTGGATGTTGGATAACTTTTGTCCCTTAGTCATTTGTCAGCTGTAGTCCTGTAGTGAAGACCTTTTTGTTGTTGTTGTTGTTGTTGTTGCCAACAACTGGTTTATTACAAAAAGACTTTTTTAAAATAATGTAGTCATAATCATCTTTTCCCTTTACTTGAAATAGTTAACTTGCAATCCAGTAATCACAGCAAAGAAATTGATAGGGTTTCTATTGTCTGATCCACCAGTCCACTTCTTGGGATTTGGGTAAAAAGTCCTTCCAAACCTCATTGCTTGCTTTCTTTTTACACCAAACAGTCATCACTACTTGAATTCACAAGCTTCCTGCTTCCCCACCTTCACTCATGGTTTTTCTGGAAAATGGTTTTCTCTATAGCTTGTACCAAATGTCCCACTTCCAGTGAGTACTGTTAAGTACCATGACTGCTGCTCTATGGTTAAGCCTGTGCATTTTCTGTTTTCCAAATGTCTGAGTTATTAGAAGTGAGAAAGATTATTTAACCTAATATTGAACTCCTTAGATCTAGTACAGCTATAGCTTGGCATATGGTGATTCATGAGTGGCATGTAATTATTTTTCATTAATTGAGCACTAGAGAAAAATTTTAGTTTGGTCTCCTTTTGAAAGAACAACAAAAAAAAAAACCTTTGTGACTGTGGCATTCATTGGATTGTAGAATGGTTTTTGTTTGCTTGTTTGCTTGCTTTAATCCTTTTATTATAATATAATATGATATAACACTTGGTGGAAACCCTAAGGATGTTCGGCATGTGTGTGGAGGATCATTAAAAACAAATCCTTATACATAAACTTCTCTGCTTTGCAGCGACAATTAATTCACAGTGAATAGTGATATATTGTTTCAGAGATTGAGGCTAGTCGACGACATGGCCATGGACTTCAGGAGAAAGAGCAGTAGTACCTGGAGCCTGTCAGTCCACCTGTAACTGTCAGTATTTAGGTCTTCTCAGTGGGTGATTACAGCTGGATCATCTAGGGCAAGCTTGGATTTTCATTCTTCTTCATAAGGAGCATCAAGGGCTATCATATGTATGCTTTGTTTTCTTCATTGGCTTCTCTTGATTGATCATTTCTCTGACCAACTGGATGTCTCTGAATATTAATATTTCATCAATAATGTAATGAGCAGATTATACTCTTTTCTTATACAGTTTACCAGCTTATTTTTAGTAAGTATCTTTAGGCCAGACTTTTGCCAGTCTCCTCTGGAACTTTCAGCCATCTCTTCTACATAGTGCTTTAGAGTCTTCCTTCTGAAACACTGAAGTCTGAACCACTTACCTTCCTCTAAAATTCATTTCATGTCAGATTCTTGTCTCTCTCCTAGGCCACAAAAGAGAGGCATTGAAACTTTGGACATTCTTAGCCCAAATCGTATTCCCAGTGCCCTTTTCTGTGAAATTCCCCTATTACTTTCCAACTTCATCTGCCCAGCATTCTACAGACCAGGATCCTGGGGCTCTGCTACTTTCACTTGCCTTTTTGTAAGCATCATGTTTAGCCAGATTTATTTTCCCCCTTTTCTTTTGGTCTCACTTGATAGTCAAAAAAGTCAAAAATACAGTTTCTCTCTGAGAAAGAGAGAGAGAGAGATGCTTTTTATAATTGTGTTACATCCCCAGCCATGTTCACTATTATTTGTAATGTGATCTCTACCAAGTCTGAACACCCAACCCGTTAGTATGTCTAGTATATCTTTCACTTTTAAATCACTAAGTTGTTTTGATTAAAAATAATATGTGGCTGGGCAGTGGTGGTGCACACTAGATACAGAGGCAGGTGGATCTCTGAGTTTGAGGCCAGCCTGGTCTACAAAGTAAGTTCCAGGACAGCCAGGGCTACACAGAGAAACCTTGACTTGAGATCCCTTCCCTTCAAATAATATGTGTTGATATAGAAAGTGTAGGATAATGGTTACATATTCATGACCTTTGCTTTACCTATGGTGTAGAATAATTTTATGGGGAGCAAGCCAGTAAGCATACTACTATATGTTCTCTGCATTATCTCTTGTCTCCTGGATCTTTCCCTGGTTGAGTTCCTGTCTTCACTTCCTTCAGTGATGGACTATGGATGTGGAAGTATAACCTGAATAAATCCTTTCTTCCCCAAGTTGCTTTTGATCATGATGCTTAATCATAGAATTACTAGCCCAAATTAGGACAACTACGAAGTGGCTTTTAGACTGGATTCACCATTTTTGTTGTAATTATGAATATCTTTCTATGCTGCATCAAAGTCTATAGAAACAATATATTATTGCTCTGTATATTTAAATACATTCTTTAATTCCTCCAGATTCATTAGCAAAATCTCCATTAACTGGATAATTAGAGGGAGGTTTGCTAACAAAATGACAATTTACATGTATGGGATAAAGTGTCCATGAGCACACAGTATTTGGAAATAGAAGCAGTGTTGAGAGGAGGGTTATTCTTAGGCTTTAAAGGACAAAAGAAGAATGCCTTACTAAATAAACCCCAGGAGGACTGAGTGTGAAGAGGTTCAGGACATGCTCTCCTCCATTGGTTCAAAAGTCAGCCAGTCCTAGGTCAACTGTTGTGGGAAATATTAAGAAGAACGTCAAGTTTGAGCGCTACACCCAGCTACTCTCTGTCCCTGTGGCGGTTCAACTGAGTTCAAGAGAGAAAGGTACAGCAGCAAAGCATAGGTTTGCCAGATGTGTACCACAAAGGCGGTGGGGGTTTTGAAACGTGGGGCTGGCATGGTAGCGACTCACCAGTGGGAACTTAGTGAGCTGGGTGGAGAGATTTTGGAGCTCTGAGTCAGAGAATCAGAGAGATGAGAACACCCTGTTGGAGCCACGTTGCCCACCGGTGCCTGCTGGGGGCAGAGAGTAGTTGGGTGTAGCTCGGGAAATGCTTGCCACTCATTTTAATATTTCCCACAACAGGTGCCAGAAAGAGGGCCGCAGAAGAGGTAGAAGGAAAATGGAACAGAAGCACGTGACCTGGAGAAAGCACAAGTTATAAGGGATCTCACAGATGGGGAATATACTAGTGTAGTGGTGGATATCCCCAATCTAGGCATGCAGCTTGTATTCATATTGAGTTGTGTTTTCATTGCCCAGGCTATTTCGGTTGGCGATCTACTGCAACAAACCTGCATGGAAGAGACAAGAGCATAATAATTCATACTTTATTCTCTTTTACTTCTTCAGTCTTCTATAAAGATATCTCACTGAGATGCTCATCCCAAGTCCAGTGGTAGTAGAGTTATAGACAGAACATGAAGAAGGCTGGTCTTGAGGGTTTGGCAGAGCCGGGCAAACAGAAGACACCTGACATGCCCTATGGTAAATTCTGGTTCTTTAGAGCTTTTAACTATTGATAACATACTTGTATGGATCTTTATCTAAACTTCTTTTTACAAAAAGATTTATTTATTTATATAAGTATACTGTAGCTGTCTTCAGACACACCAGAAGAGGGCATTGGATCCCATTACAGATGGTTGTGAGCCCCCGTGTGGTTGCCAAGAGTTGAACTCAGGACCTCTGGAAAAGCAGTCAGTGCTTTTAACCACTGAATCATCTCTCTAGTCCTTATCCAAACCCTTAAACATTTAAGATTTTCTTTAGGAAAAAAACTGCAAAGCTGATGTCATTAGATCAAAGATAAAAGACTTTCTCAAGACTCCAAACAATTACTATCAAATGGCTTTGCTTTTCTAGCAGACTGTAAAAGTGTAGAAGCTTTTTCTCCAATTAGAAGGGCATAAGTGCACCCAGAGGTTTAGGGGAAAACTTTATGACAACTGGCAAGAAGAGAAGCATGCCTGTGTGTGTTGGGAGAAGATTTGATAGTCTAAAGACAAAGGAAAATAGAACAGAGTAGATGATCCAGAGACAGGAGAATTAAAGGAGTTGACAGGACACTGTGTAGCAAGGATCTCCACCTTGAATAATGATTATGACTTTAGGAGAATTAAAGGAGTTGATGGTACACTGTGTAGCAAGGATCTCCACCTTGAATAATGATTATGACTTTTGAAATAACATTTAAAGTCAAGTCTCAAGAAAGAGAAAGTAGCTTGTATTTTTAGGACTGTAGAGAGCTTGTAAGGAAAAGCACAAGGAATGTGTTTCATGTAGGTAATAGTACACATAGCCTGGAGAAATAGAAAAGGAAGTATTACAAGAAATACTCAGTATGTGTGTGTGTGTGTGTGTGTGTGTGTGTGTGTAGGACGAGGCCTCCCCAAGGGAAAAAGAAATCATGGGACTAGTATAGAAAAACACACTGACAAGTACAATGATCCCAGTTTCTTACCACCATTCAAATGCTTGCCAATGACCTCAGCTGAGTCACATGCAATAAAAGCCAGAAACAAGTGAGCCCCTTTAGTGTCATCTACACTGGCCACAGATAAAATAGAGAAGGAAACTGGAAAGTGAGAAATATTCCACTTTTACTTTACAGGAGACCAAACAAATGATCAGGAGATTGGCTCTATTATAGAGCATTGCTTCCTGAGCCTTGATAGATTTCACTTATTCAATTATCATTTTTTCTGAAAGAAAACTGGCGTTTTTAGTTGTGAATAAATGTCACTCAGTATAGTTTTGATGGGGTCCTTTCTAGCAAAATATGCCTGGTATGCATTATTGACTATCAAACTAGGCCTGCAGTCCTATCCTTTTTGTCCCATTGACTTTATGTCCTGCAAGAAAATAACAATATGCCAGGCAGTGGTGGCACATGCCTTTAATCCCAGCACTTTAGAAGCAGAGGCAGGCAGATTTCTGAGTTTGAGGCCAGCCTGGTCTACAGAGTGAGTTCCTGGACAGCCAGGGCTACACAGAGAAACTCTGTCTCAAAAACAAATAAAATAATAATAATAATAATAATAATAATGTGGTTTTCAATGGTGGAAAAAAGAGAGAGCTCAAGAGGTGATGTATGCACAGCTAGACAGCCTCAGGTTAATATTTATGCAATATTCAGTAACATATGCCAAGTCCCTTCAGAAAACCATTGAAAATATTCTTTAGAACATTAAAACAACTAAAAATTAGTAGGATTTCAAGACAATTGAAATACTTTACATATTCTGCTATCAAACAATATATCTGTAAAGAAGGGAGGGCAATGATGACTGAAATTATAATTGAAGCACAGTCCATGTTTAGAAGGATGAAAGATCAGCTTTCTCAGTCTCAGTAAAGTGATAAAGATGATTAATTGTGGAATAATCAAGAGATGAAAAGATCATTCAGAATAGAAATTTTCATATAGCTATCTCCAGAAGGCAGTTGGAAATGCATGTCTGAAGTTTTAAAAAGAAAGAAAAGTTTCATTACAGACTTTGAAGTGAAGGTGCACTTATTTATCAAGTTTGTCTTCTGTGCTGGGGGTCACCCAGCTCTGTCCATTCTGTGGTTAGTCCATAGAGGCAACTGGATACTCATGACTATTGTCATTTCAGAAGAGAAAACTGAGTCACAAGAGATAACTGGTCCAAAACCAGCATTGCAGATGGTGGAGTTAAATTCAATTTAGTTGATTAAATGTAATATCCCATGACCTTAATCACGACTGACTTTTAGCAATTAGTACTAATAGCCACTCTAGGCATGCAGTGCACATAAATGTGATATAAACAATTCTTTCAGAATCTTTTGGCTTTAATGGAAGAAAAAAAAAAACCAGAAAAGTTGCAACTTGATAATTACTGAGCAATTGATTGAGTTGGTGTTTTCCTTTGATGAATAAATTTTGAAAAGGAAAACAGTTTGATTCTTCTTCTTACCATAAGTATAATGTAATAACATGCTTAGAAAAGCCCATTGTGATGAAAGCACACATTTTGCTGAGGTAATTATGATAATCATAGGCTATTTCACATTTTCCTGTTGTTCTACCCATCAGTTTTTAGAGTTTCATCTGCTTAGCATGTGAGGCAAATAGTGGCACATCTGCAATGGGAGAGTGCCAAGGTATGCCCTGTTCACAAAAGGGTGGACTAAATCCTAGAGTAACATTCCATCAGCCACCTTTGTGTAAATCCTTAAAGTGATTTGATTTAGCTTGACACTCTAGCAATAGATCTCTCAGACAGTGGCACTTTTACAGACTTCATAGGTAGTTAATGAGCAGTGTAGTAAGCAAAGCTAGTTTTACTTACTGATGAGAGGTACACAGCATATTGAACATGTGCTAGAATCAGTTATTCAGCATCTGCTGAATAGTGCTGCCTCCTGGCTTAACATGAATCAATTACCTTGAGTTTGTTTCCCTTTCACATACATGTAGAGGAATAAAGGATGAGCTTTGGCCTTATGACTTCTCCCTGCCAGTAAAGAGCAGGCTAAGTGCAGATCATGGAAGCCATGGCTCTCAGTGGGAGAAAAGAAGAGGCCAGAATCACTTATTGGGTGATTCTTCTAGACTTCTCTGATGTTCTCTAGCTTTGGAGTCATTTTCCAGGTAAAAAGGCCAATTCTTTCATGAATGCTTGGCTACCATTAAAGCTGGATAAGAGGTGTTAATAACCAGTACTTTAAAAACAAAAATCTCTAGAATTAGGGACTGAGGGGTCAGGTTTAGAAAGACTTTCTAACCTGTGGTTATGCTTTGTGGGTAATTGACTGGGAACCCTGAAGGTTCCTCCAGGCTGGAAGTTAGGTGCAGCGGTGGGGCTCCTCACGGCAGTGGACCCAGTGACACAAGAAAGTCCATAGGTTTTTACTGGCTTTAATGTCATGGTGGATGGTGGATGGATCTGGATGCACCCCTTCCCCCCAAAACCCAGGGCAGACCTGAGTTAAATAGGAAGAGAGAGAGGGGGGAGGGGCTGGGGGAAAATGTTTAATTGGCTCCACCCTCTGGCCTTCAGGTACCTCATTAGTATGTAAATCCCTCTAGGGCCTGAGGCCTGTTCCTCAGGATTGATGGCCATAGACCTCTCTGTGGGAATGGTTGTTGGAGGGCTGAAGCTAAATGAAAAGAACCAGGGCCTAGGAGCAGAGCTCATGCTTGACCAAGCACCTGGCCGCTTCTCACAGCCCACCGCCCCACAATGCTTGAACACCATATGTTTGCATATTGTTTTGGTCTATTCCTCTATTACAACAAAACAACAGACTGAGTAACTTAGGAAAAAAAAAAAAAAAAAAAAAAACAGACACAAACTGTTTACAGTTCTGAAGTATGAGAAGTGTTGGATTAAGATACCAGCAGATTCCATACCTTTCTCAAAGGTAGCTCCTTCTAGTGGAAATGACACAACACGGTGTGGTTTGTCTTTTGAAACAGCAAACCTTACTTATAGGAGTCATGGGAACTTATTACCTCCCAAATGCCGCACCTCTTGATAGTATCACATTGGAATTAAATGTCAATACATGCACTTTTAAGGATGATAAACATTCATACTATTGTGTTAAATATATTAAAAATGAATATTTGGTATTCTAAACTTGTCTTCCATACCCAGTATAAATAATTTCTTTAGGTCTTACCTGAAGAACACCAGACCTGGGTGATAGTGCAGAAAATCTTGGGCAAGAACTCAGTAGCTTAGAGCCATGGACCAGATCCAGGTCAGAGACCCTCCTCAACTGTGCCACTTTTTCTGTTCTCTGAGTCTTTGTTGTTAGGTAGAGGCTGTGCATTATAGAGTGTTTAGTGCCATTCCTAGTTTCCACCTCTTCAGTGCCAGGTATACCCATCTTGATTGCCCCAGATATTGGCAATGCTTTGGATGTGTGTGTGGGAGGGAGCATCAGTCACTCCTGGTTGAAAATGGTAGACATAGATAATTACCTAGATCAGGATTTGGCAAGTTGGTTTAGACTGGTAATACAATGGGACAGACAGAATAAGAAATTCTTAGTGCAAGCTGGAATACATGAAAGTATTCCTGGGTCACACATGTCCTCTGAAGAAGTTGTATATGTATTTGGAGTGTGTGTGTGTTTAGTTACTTTGTTTATTTATTGATACATAACAATTCACTGTAAAGCATGAGGAGAGTGACAACATTTATTTTATTTACAAAGCTAAATTTTAGTCTAGGATAGGTGAGATAATTCATCACCATTCTCCTAGGGTGACCTAATGCTGAACTCTTGAGTCATATAAAGCCTCCATCTAAAGCCTCTCACACTCACATGTCTGGTTGCTGAAGTGCTGGCTGTTTTTAGGATTTAAAATGGAGTGTTTTTTTGTTTTGTTTTGTTTTGTTTTATAAAGGTTCACATGTGTCTTTTCTATAGGGCTGCTTAGCTTTCTCACAACACAGTGACTATGTTCTGAAGGCAGGGATCAAGAGAGAACCAGGTGGAAACTGAATTGAATAGTTGGTCTTAGGAGTACCATACTATTCACATTCACTATAGTTTGAAGTCTGCCCAGTTTCAGAAGTAACATAAATTCCACTATTTAATGGCATGATAGCAATGCCACTTTTAAGAATACATAATACTATAGATGGCATATTGATGCAGCCACTTTTAGACAATAAAACCTACTACAAGTTGAGAAACAAAATCAGAGAATTCTTTTTTTAATATTAGATAAAACTATTTAGTTGCAATGAACATGGAAATGGAAGCATCACATAACTAGATAACAGTGATTATTCAAATAAAGAGTCTGTTCCAAACTTTACATATTTCAGTGAACTTCTATACAGTTATAACAGCCATTCTGAAGTCATGAAGCCTCATTATGTAGGATTTTACATTCTCTCTCTCTCTCTGTCTCTCTCTCTCTCTCTGTCTCTCTTGAAATAGATTCTTCTCTTATATAGTACATTCTTTTATTAATTGGGTATTTTATTTATTTACATTTCAGATGTTATCCCCTTTCCTCATTCCTCACCCCGAGAAAACCCCCTATCTCATCCCTCCTCCTCCTTTTTGCTTTTAGACCATTTTAGTTACATGCAAGTATTAAGGTCAGTTCTAGCTTGAGGAACTAGCAACATAATAGGTGCAAATAGTCAAGGAACAAGCAAGACAATAAACACAAATAGTCAAAGAACAAGCAAGGCAGTAAACAGAGTCCCTTGATCTCTCATGTGAACACTATTTCTAAATGTTTATCAGGATGACCAAAATATCTGAGCCTACTTCCCTGTCCTAGCCCAAAGTCATTTTCATGCCTGAAGCCTATTTTTTTGTTCTAGCCTAGGATTTAGATTCCTGCCTGAAATTACTTTTTTGTTCTAGCCTAATATCAGATTCCTGCCTGCAGCCCATTTCTTTGTCCTTGGCCAATGTGAGATTCCTTCCAAGCACCCCATTTCCTTGTCCTTAGCCAATGTCAGTCAGCTTTCTGCCAGGCAGTCCCAAAAGCTCTCCACATCTCCCCCTTTTTTATTGCATAAACAAGACTGAGCCTGTCTTAGATCGTTCTGACAAGAATGCCTTCCTTACCTGTCATGGAATATGCATTATCAAAAGCAATGTACTTCTGTCTTAGGTTGGTAAGGCTCTGTGCAGAATCTTACCCATCCTTGGCTTGCCAACTTATTAAATTAATAATTCTGTCTGGGGGGTCCATTTTTAGTTTCATGTACTTTGCCTGAAAATATCTTGATGTTGTTAAAGACAAGCTTTAATATGATAGGCAGGAATAAAGGTATTCTCAGGATAAAAAGGACTAGCATGATCAATCTATATATGCCATTCCTGAAGCCTGACCAAAATAGAAATACTGACCTCAAGCCATGGATAATTTTATCAGCATTATCTGCAGCATCAAAGCTCAGCAGAGCAGCATTCTTTAAATTCATAATCTTACTATGCAAAGTTAAAAATCCAGAGAGGTGTTAGAATTATGCCAAATACCTTACAAGTACCTTTAAACTTTTTTCTAATTATAATGACTATCATTGTAAATTTTAGAAGTAACACAACTCCATTGGTATTTGGCATGACACTCAAAATGGCTCCTTACTCTTAAATTCTAAATGTCCTTCCAATAATTTGAATGGAATAAAGAGCATCAATCTGTTGTTCCAAATACCTATCTAAATCCTCTTGTATACTCAACACATTAGTAACATTTTTGTTAAATAATTAACAAAAGTAGCTGTCTTAACTTCTTGTGTCAAAACAATTGCAGAAGCTGTGGTGCTAGCATTAAATGTAATTAAAGCTGTTATACCAGCAATGTTCAAGCCCAACTACCCTCTTACTTCCGCTTAAAGCTTAACTCACTTCTTCCAGTACTTGCAAGCTTTTTTTGTTTTCCAGAAAACCAGGGTTCTGTAATACTCAGGTCAATAAAACAAAAGCTCATTGTTAGACCCCATAACAGACATGCCAGGTTTCAACACACTATCACAATTAGAAAGTATACAATCAATGAAACTTACAATAAATACTGTAGAAACAACAAAATTAATTTTAACTTGACAATTAAAAGAGCCTTATCATATGCACTAACACTTGTTTGAAATCCAGAATCTGTCCCAACTTTATCTCATGCTAACATAACATCACAGAGAATTGCAGCTAACTTTCAAATATATCTCTGAAAATGTCTTGATCCAGCCTTCCAAATGAAGACTGTTATTTCCAATATTGGATTGATTTCTAGACCATTACATGATTGAGTCTGAATAACTGGTCACCTGTAAGAAAAATACAAGAGTCATTATAACATCTCTTCTAGATTCTCTGTCCCACAAGGTCTAAAAACTTGAGGCAAGGCAGCTTGAACCATCTGGGATTTAGGAAAGCAAAGGTGAGTGAGGAATATATGTCCAATATAGCTTCCAGTCACCATTGTCAGGGCACTCAGCAAGCTCACAGGTCAGCAACATTCTTTGTCTCAGCATCAGCATGTCTCACCAATCTCTCTGACAGCTACCATGTTCCTTCAGCATCCTGTAGAAAAACCACAAACATGCCCTTTTCCCCATATTAGATACCTGGTCAGGATCATGTCATATGCCAGTAAGTGGATCATTCCTTTTCACCTAGTCATAAGCATGTATTGTTGAAGGGTACCATAGACACTCATGATTTAAATAAATTTTGGGTGTATGGGGATATACCAGCTTGTTTGTTATTTTATGAAGATATTATTTTAAAGTTCCATTGTCCTCTTCCACAATACCTTGTCCTTGAGGATTATAAGGCATCCCATAATAAATTGTTAACAAAAAGTCTCAAATGCTCAAATGCAATGGCCAGTTCCATTATCTATGTTTTTTATTAAATGTTTTATTTATTTACTTTTCAGATGTTATCTTCTTTCCCCATTACCCTCTCGAAAATCCTTGTCCCATACCCCCTCCTCCCACTTCTATGAGGGTGTGCCCCCACTTATCCACCCATTCCTGCCTCCCTGCTCTCTAATTCCCCAACAGTGGGGCATCCAGCCTTCCAGGGACCAAAGCCCTCCTCTCCCACTGATGCTTGACAAGGCCATCCTCAACTACCTAAAAAGCTAAAGCCATAGGTCCTTCCATGTGTGTTCCCAGGCTGGCAGTTTAGAAACTGGGAGCTCTGGTTGGTTGGTACTGTTGATCTCCCCAGGGGCCGCAAACCCATTCAGCTCCTTCAGTCTTCTTTCTAACTCCTCCATTGGAGACCCTGTGATCAGTTCAGTGGTTAGTTGTAAGCATCTGCCTCTGTTTATGGCAGGCTCTGGCAGAGCCTTTGAGGAGACAGGTATATCAGGCTTCTATCAGCATGCACTTTCTGGCATCCAAAACAGGGTCTGCATTTGGTGACTGCACATGGGATGAATCCCCAGGTGGGGCAGTCTCCAAACAGTCCCTCCTCCAGTCTCTGTTCCACACTTTGTCTTCATAGTTGCTCCTGTGAATATTTTGTTACTCCTTCTAAAAAGGACCAAAGCACCCACACTTTGGTCTTACTTCTTCTTGAACTTCATGTGAGCTGTGAGTTTTATTTTAGCTACTGTGAGCTTTGGGGCTAATATCCACTTATCAGTGAGTACATACCATGTGTCTTCTTTTGTGATTGGGTTACCTCACTCGGGATGATATTTTCTAGTTCCATCCATTTGCCTAACAATTTCATGAAGTCATTGTTTTTAATAGCTGAGTAGTACTCCATTGTGTAAATGTATCACTTTTTTTTTTTTTTTTTTTTTTGTATCCATTCCTCTGTTGAAGGACATCTGAGTTCTTTCCAGCTTCTGGACATTATAAATAAGGCCACTATGAACATAATAAAACATGTGTCCTTGTTATATGTTGAAACTTCTTTTGGATATATTCCCAGGAGTGGTATAGCTGGGTCCTGAGGTAATACTATGTCTAATTTTCTGAAGAATCACCAGACTGCTTTCCAGAATGGTTGTACCAGCTTGCAATCCTACCAACAATGGAGAAGTGTTCTGACTGGTGTGAGGTGGAATCTCAGGTTGTTTTTTTTTTTTTTTTTTTTTTTTTTTTTGTCATGTTTTGTTTTGTTTGCATTTCCCTGATGACTAAGGATGTTGAACATTTCTTTAGGTGCTTCTTGGCCATTCGAGTTTCCTCAGTTGAGAATTGCTTGTTTAGCTTTGTACTCCAATTTTAATTGGGTTATTTGATTGTCTAGAGTCTAACTTCTTGAGTTCTTTGTATATATGGATATTATCCCACTATCAGATGTAGGATTGTTAAAGATCTTTTCCCAATCTGTTTATTGCTGTTTTGTCTTATTGACAGTGTCCTTTGCCTTACAGAAGCTTTGCAATTTTATGAGGTCCAATTTGACAATTTGTGATCTTAGAGCATAAGCCATTGGTGTTCTGTTCAGGAACTTTTCCCCTGTGCCCATGCGATCTAGGCTCTTCCCCGCTTTTTCTTCTATTAGTTTCAGTGTATCTGGTCCTTGATCCACTTGGACTTGAGCTTTGTACAAAGAGATAAGTATGGATCAGTTTGTATTCTTCCACATGCTGACTTCCAGTTGAACTGGCACCATTTGTTGAAAATGCTGTCTTCTTTCCACTGGATGGATTTAACTCTTTTGTCAAAGATCAAGTGACCATAGGTGTGTGGAATCATTTCTGGGTCTTTAATTCTATTCCATTGATCTTCCTGCCTGTCTCTGTACCAATACCATGCAGTTTTTATCCCTACTGCTCTCTAGTACAGCTTGAGGTTAGGGATAGTGATTCCCCCTGAAGTTCTTTTATTTTTGAGAATAGTTTTTGCTATTCTGGGTTTTTTGTTATTCCAAATGAATTTGATAATTGTTCTTTCTAACTATGTAAAGAATTGAGTCGTAATTTTCATGGGCATTGCATTGAATTTGTAGATTGCTTTTGGCATGATGGCCATTTTTACCGTATTAATCCTGCCAATCATTGAGCATGGGAGATCTTTCCATCTTCTGCGATCTTCTTTGATTTCTGTCTTCAGAGACTTGAAGTTCTTATCATACAGATCTTTCACTTGCTTGGTTAGTGTCACACAAAGGCTTTTTTATT